>NC_090340.1:29113231-29353231 GCF_035084215.1 Heptranchias perlo
GCTAATACAAAAATCAAATCTGTAGCAAGATAAATTTGAGACTGAATTTAAAATTCCTAAAATTATGTGTTAAATACAGAATGAAATCAAATTATAGTCGGGTAATTTCATAAGCTTTTAAAGGTCAGTTCATCCTTTCAGGTCGACTTTATTTTCCTCCAAATAACCCATGCCTATCTATAATCCATACCATCACAGTTTATTAATTTGTAAAACATTGAAAGTATCCCCTCTGCAGGGATGCAGGAAAACCAATTGCATGGCGCATGTCCCTTTTATACAGGACTGCACTGCACCATTCATGCTCCTGCCTGTACACATATACTGGCTCAATTGTGTTGCAATCATCCCTTCTGTCATAGAAACTAACTCACAATCACCTGTTCACAAATACAGATGCTGTCCCAAACATCACTGCTGTCAAAAAGACTTAACAGCTGTAGAGATCAGTAAGTCTTTAAAAAACCAAACAAGCATATAACCTGCTTGCAGTTACAACTCCCAGGGATATAGGAAATAGCACATCATAGGTTGCTTTCATGAAAAGTCAATTTAAAAAAAAAATAATAGTTTTAATTTATATATTTTTAAATTTTCACTCTTTAATAAAATGATTTGCCTTTTAAGATCTAATTGTTGTGGGAAAAGCTAGGCTAACCTCCTTAAGGTTCAGCTCTTTCTATATACATTCTAAACTATTGTCTTGGCTAAACTTTTTTCTTTCTCCCTTAATGACGTTTTTCACTCCCACAGACATGTTTAGCACTTGACAGTCTTGTAAGTCTACAAATTAACTTGACACATCATTCCTCTAAATTTAGTTCCACCACTCTTTGTGACTTTTTAGATTTCAGTGAGTTCTTTACTTGGATAAGATCGCCTTCATATCTGGAGGCAAGACACCTGGCTCAACTGGAGCAGTAATTAATTTTTAGTGTTTGAGGTGTGATCATCATTCAGATAGGACTCAGTCTTTGGATGATGGATGGTGGGTAAACTGGAGGCTGATAGGACGTAGCCCATGAATCTGTTCTACATCATCAGTTCCTTTGATCACTGGCAGAAGTTCAGAGATGCCTCTGTGCATCTGTCCAAATAAACAAAGTACCAGTTATATCCTCCAGAGCTGCATTCACAAACACAGAACCCACCTCCGATTCACACTCACCTCCTTTACCAAAATGCTTCCAGTATAAAATAAATGCCACAGTTCTTTTTTTGGATGAAACTATTTGAAAAGGCCTAAGATAATGACAGATTCTGTAGATAATAGATGACCCATGAAAGATGATAGCTGTGCTGACAGCAGGGGCTGGTTTCGGCATAGCTGCCATGCAACATTAAGGCCTACAGCTGTCATGACAAGAAACTCAAAAGTTACAGCAATGCTATAGCGATTACATCATTTATCTTTTGAAGGCTGTTCCCTGATTAGTGTCTTGCATTCATTCTACTCACTGTCGGTGCTCAGCTTGAAGTAACTTGTCAGTTCACTTTCTAAGAATAAATCAAAGGATGTTTACTTCATAGTCAGGCTGGGTTTAGTGTATGTGACAGTTGATTCTGCTTAGCTGGACTGTTTAACAAATATTGATCATGTTTTATAAAGAACTTCCTCTTTAAATGCCACCTTTTCCTTTGTTTAAAATCTTTGACCTTTCTCTGCTTCATTAAATTTACACATAGCAAAAAAAAAAGGTGGAAAAGGTTGAAGAGTCTGTGGCCTTTATATATTACACCATGTACATGACTCTGCCTGTCACCGAGCTCCAAATTCCTCTTATTGGGATAATGAGACAACTCTCAAACTTAATATATATCAGGTATTCAAGTGACTTTTAAATTTAAGATGTACATTTTAGGCTAATGAAGAACAATTTCCCCTTAGAATTTAGAATTTTTCGCAGAAGTAATATAAAATCTCTCAAAGCTATTTCAGCAGTAACATAGGACCCCAGGCCAGTATCAGCCAATTATTAAGTTTATTTCAGAAGCTTAGAAGATGTACAGGCCTAAGCAAATTATGAAGTCTTTCTCACAAATGAAATACATCAAGTTGTACAGGTGTGACATCCTGTTTTTATGGACATATTAATAAAGGTGATATAAAATGAGTATTTTTAAAATATATAAATATATTGAATTATGGTTGTGGGACTACTGAATCAGTAGTTCCTAGGGACAGTGTGACATTAAAATTTATACCACTGTTGGCTGATTCTTTTTCTCATTATGTCACCAGAGCACCGCATACAGTAGTTGGCATTTTCATATGTTAATAATCATTTTATTTTCACTGGTGAAATATCAAACCAAAGTAGAATAATAACAACATTGGCCCCAAACTTCCTGGATTTCATTTACGCAGAAATGACATCAAGATTTATGCTGGTTTCTGCACCGATCTTGCCGACAGGAATTTACACTGAAATTTCCTGCAGAGTTCATTTGCCTATGCTGGAACGTAAAAACCGGTGTAAAACAAGTGCAAATGCAGAGCCACTAATTGAGTAATAGCAAGTGGGCTGCTGTCTTCTGCCATGACACCTCACTCTCAGAGCCTCTTGCCTCTGCTGCTCCTCTTCCTCCTCCATTATTATGCAGATCAGGGATATGTCCATTGGGAGGTCAATCCAACTGCTTAGTCCTTCTGATCGTTGGGGGAGGGGGGGGTGCACTGAGACTGATACCACCTTGGTTAAGTTTTGTGCACGTCTCAGTAAGAAAAATTGTAAATAAGTGCTTGGAAAATCGCTATCAAACTACAGAAATCTCAGGTACACCGATATCAAGTGAATTCAGACTGTGCTGCACTTAAATTTTTGGGCATAAATTTCCAGCGCACTATTCGTGTAAATCCAGGAAACTCGCATGAGATGGTCTTTTGAATGGGGCGGAGCTATGTAAATGAACAGCAGAGGTTTTCAGCAGACGTCTCTGAGAAGCGGCAAAAACGATCAATGTTTAAGCGTAAAACCGGCATAAATCTGTTACGTGCAAATTTCCTCAGAAAAAAAGAGGGACATCACAGTTACGCCGAAACCTTCCAGGAAATTCCCAGCCATTGTTTTTGGTATATTTACGACAAATGATTATGCATCATTAATACATATGTTACTGGAGCTTATGAATTGGAGTATACATTGTAACATTTATTTTACTGGCTATTGAGCGACAGAGATTCAGTACTCTTTATTGGAATCAGAATATATATAGAATGGTAATCAGATGATGTTGGTTGAGTCTGCTAAATGGACAACTCCTTTAAAGTGATATCCATTACCTAGCTATTTTAGAATAGTTACACTACATTAATTATTTGGGAGCTGTACAAATTATTTATGCATAGTTAGATGACCACTTGGTTTTGGTTCATCTTCAGAGGCCTGAAAGTTCAGATTCTTGCACTATCAAACCCAAAAAGCAATGCCAGTAACCTAACTTGGTAAGTAAGCTTCCCATTATGGAACATTGGTGCATTTTTCCTCATTAGGTAACCAGGGAGAAGACACATTCGCACCTGCAAGAATTTTCCCACTGTGATAGTCTACTAAGGAAAGATACTTTTCATCCCTGCCCGAGTACCACCACGACTCTCTCCACCTTGGTTGACAACTAGGGATTGGATAGATACTTACCATCACTGCCAAAATAAGTCACAAAAACTTACTGTCTCCATCCTAATGGGATACCAATAATTAATAAGCATACTTACCAACAATCTTCACACCAAGACATCTCAATAGGCTACTAAGAATCAGATGTGCTTAGAGAACATGATACCTGGGTGATGTAGCTCACTAAATCTTACTGCATTAAACAGATTTATCTCTATTTTCTAATATCTTTGTAAATACTTTTTTTTATTACCCTGGCCATTGACTGTAAATGTTTTAAATTTTTAACAACACATATAACAGATCAGGTACAGACCAAAACGTATGCTGAAACTATTTCTTTTCTCACCGATCATAAATAAGGCAAAAGACTAAAGTTACAGAATGTTGAAAAGCTTCCTGTATTATTTTTCAAAATCCATATTTGCATTACCCCACTTTATATACTTCCAGGATTGTCTGGGAGGAAATATTTTTTTTTGTGAAAAATACTAACACAGATTAGTCACAATACCTTTGAAATTCAGAGTTCTGTTTCTCAAAACCAGTGGCAGCTCCTGCAAGTTGGCTTGTACTGCTAGACCACCCATGATGGAACGAGTGGTAGCATTCCCGTCTCCGGGTCGGAAGGTGCAGGATTTGAACCGCGCTCCAGGCAGTCCTGGCCACGGGAGACTAGAGCTCCAGCTTTGAATTCTAGGTTGACATCCAGCGGGATAGTTACATCCAGTGGGTGTGGATGCCCCCCCACTCCCATCATCATATGGGTTGTGGCAGCCCATAAAACCCTCTCACTGCATAGGACTAATCACCCTATCAGCTGGTATAAAAAGATGGTTACGGCAATGGAAGGAGTGTTCATGTCACGGCCTGTCAAACTGTTAATTAGTCTGCGAAACCTTCCACTACTTCACATTGTTCTCCAAGGGGAAGAGTGTGAAGATACGAAAACAACAACTCCCATGATGTAATACAGGGATTTGATGGAATATGGCTGAATTTTGATTATCCTATAACATATTTGCCAAGTTGTTACAGTTAGACAGGATTTCTGTAAGCTTCAGCTAAAACCATCCAATGTTTAAATCTTTGTATCATAGCCCACTGAATCATTAATTCAGTAATTTGATCTAAACAAAAACAATAAATTCTTGGGGAAAAGATGCATATTTTCTCCAAAAAGTCGTATGACTTTTAATTTGGCAGTGAATTTGGCACATCAACTGGATTTGATGTGCTAAGCATTTGAGAAGAATTTGATGCTTGCAGCAGGATTTTTGTCTTTAAGATTTATGCTTGAATTAGATATTCAATATATTTAGAGTGAATGGGACATGATTTAATACACTGGAATTCTGTGCATAAATCTGAATCATTCTTAGATTGGGTATGCATCTATCTGGAGTTGAAAAGGCAGTGGTTGTTGATCTAATTGTTTACTGAGGGTTTTTCTCAGCATTTTCAGAAATTTTATTCATTAGAATTGTACATTAAATTAGAAACACGGCAGTGAACATTGTGTAGATTTGTTCTTACAGTTGACCTTGATAGTATTTGTAATTTACATTTTTCTCTCAGCATCCATCCATATTTATTTTTTAGTCAACCTTGACCCATTCCCTTTGCAAATAGTCCTGATTGGCTCAATGTTACATCTTGATTGACTCAATAATATTTGAAATGCACAAGTGGCCGAAAACTTTAGTGTTCCCTCTTTTGGTAAAAATCAGTAAAAACAGATCTTTTCCCAAAGTGAAATTTCACAATTTTTCATATTATTTTTAGTATTTATTCTAAAATGTATACTAAAACGTATTTAGCTTAAATTGTAGCACGTGTAAGACTTTTGATACAATGCTTTTGTCTTTGCATATTACCATTCCACTTCTGTAGTCAACTAATTGTGCAATTTGCATTTGCTACTTTACAATTTGTTGTCTTCTGTTCAAATCCTAGGGCTATACACCGTTGCACATAGCAGCCCTTCATGGCCACCGACACATCATTCAGCTGCTGATCAACACATACAGTAAGTGACTGGCAACTCTTTTAATACCCTTGTTTCTTTATGAAACACTTTCCTCCCAGACCAGTGAGGTCTGCCATTTCCATAATCTCAATTTAACACATATTTGAAGTGCTAAACAGGGACTGTCTAGGCTTGAAAGTAGTAAAGTATAACAAAATTGCATTGACAGAAAAACAAAACATCTCTGCTGCCCTTATTAGCAGAGATGCTTAAAATGAAAGTGAGCGAGACCAAGGATTTGACGTGGAAGCAGGGGATAAATTGAAAACCAGTTAAAACTAGCTGAGAAACATCAACATGGCAAGCTAACAAAGACAGGGACCCCGAGGGGGAAGGAAGGGACAGAAAGAGCAAGCAGTCTGAGCATCATCAGATAATTGCTTATACTACAGCTAAATATTTGTGATCGAATGTTTTCCTAATTTGTTTCACAAATTTTAGTGGTGCACTTCAGATTGGCTGAGATAGGCTAATACAGCATAGATGACTGTTCATTAAGATGTTGATTTGCCCAGTCTCTTGAAGCATAGCAGCTTTTTCAAGGATGTAGCCTCCCCTGTAAGCAGAACTAATTTTCCCTTAATTAGCCAGACCTTGCTATTGTTATTTACAGCTCTGCTGTGCATCAGACTAAAGTTTTTTTCTGCCAAGTTTTCAATGCCCTGAAAGCTCAAGAGGGAGCAAGCAGAAAAGGTCATGCAGAATAAACTGCAGTAGGCTAGTTGCATGAATGAAATGACCACTATAAAAACACAGGTTCAAGGTCAACTGGAAGTCAGGAGTCTCACAGATGGTAAAATAAAAAAAAGTGAAAGGGAAAAATAACAATCGTTGTCTTGTCACATAAAAATTCTGTGAAATATCTGGTGTGAACACCCATCGGCTTCCACCAATTTTGTACAGAGTCTGTTTGCCTTTGGGCGGAGATTACTAGGTCTTTCCTTATGCATCCTCCCATTGAGATTGCAGTAGCCCCCAAGGGAGGAGAAACCACCCAGATTTTTTTCACTGTTAGTGTTTTATTTACGTCATAGACACTGCATAGAAACCTGAAACTGATGTTAATGCCACAAAGTTTATAAGGAAAATACAACTGAACTTTAACCTGTAAAATATAATCAGCATCAACCACTTTTCAGAGACACTGGGCTCAGCTAGTGCTGGCAAAATTTCAGGAAACAAATTTGCACATCTTTTCTTTTTACAATGCAGGCGTCAAAGTGATCTTTATCCGCATTTTACATCCAGCATATTTCCCCAGGGATCATCACAAAGCCTGTTCACAAATTGTGTTACTGCTGTTAGTTATAATAATGATTGTGAAATCCATGATAATAAAATACAAGACATATGTAGCTCTGTTTTTTTTTTAAAAAGAGGAAAATTGAGAAAGAAAGACAAAAATAGAACTGCCCTAACCAAAGATCAGTCATCTGAAATTGGAACAATCTGGCATGTGGGTACGGATTTGCAAGGTTTCCATTTCGGTGTCTCCATGGTAGCCTGTTACTTTGGTCTTCCCATACCAGGAACCAGTCTGAATTCTGCAGCATTTACACCACAGCAGATTAACAGTAACTTTATATCCACTCACATAAGTGTAGAGGAAGAGTAGAGATGCCATGTGAGTGAGAACACCATTATACAGCAAATGTGATCAAAGGAGCACTCCAGGGCCCTGTTTACTCTGTACCATTGTGAATATACATAAACAGCGTGTTGGATAAAGAATATATATTAGAAGTAGCTAGTTGTGTTTAATTCACTGTAGTATAATCCAAAATTCTAAATGTACTTTTGTGTAGCACAGATGAAGATATCACATAGAAGTACAAATTTTTAAAGTTGTCAAATTTTCTGCTATGTTGAAATAGTAACAGAAATTCTTCAGGAGCAATTCCATGCATGAAAATGGATCTTATTTGAGTGGTACTCAATATTACCAACTGATATTGCGATGTCTTGACATCTATCTAACCCGCTGTTCATACTACATGTTTAGCCACGGGTCCTACTGCTTATTTTTCCTCCATCCATTTCTTGAATAAATAGTTAAGTACAAATAATTATAGAAATTCTGCAAATGTTATACATTGTTTTTATTATGGCTACCATGCATCATACAGGAAAGACACCGAGACTGAGATGTTTAACATTTCTAAAATTAAAAATGCAAAACATTATCATCGGTAAAGCTAATTTTATAGGCGCCTCTTCAGTTTTATGTAACATGCAGAAATGCTGACCTTAAGTGTATGGAATAAAACTGGGACTTCACAGCAGTAATGGAGATAAAACATCACTGTTCTTTCAAGAGTATGAAAAGCCGTGGCTAATGAGAGCTGCTGATGGCTATTTACATGAGCTAAAGAACAACTGAAGCACATCTAATTTTATATTTACAATACAGTATATACAAGACATAAAATTGTCTTGTAATGTGTTGAAGACATTTCTTCTTTTCCCTCTCTTCCTGCCATGTGATGGTATTCCACTGCAAGTACTTACAATAGCTGCCGTGGCTACAGATAATCCAGATCTGAATGATAAACTATGGTGGAAACAGCAGACGGTCCAAATCTAAGCTGCAAAACTTAGTGGCAGAACAAAAGGAATGAATCTGAACAGCAAAATGGAAAGCTGTACATATTAATAAAGGGTAATAGATGGCCGGCAGTGAGTTACATGCCAGTAATTGAATTGAGTGGTTCCGATGATATCACAGATTGTGAGATTGAATTACTGCCTTAAAGTCACTGTTGTTATTTATGTTTAATATTCATTTTTTGTTTTTTATCTCCAATTTTCTCAGCTTTGTTTTGAAAGGAGCCCAATAGCATTAATTTTTGGCTCATCTGCTGACTCCATTGTTAAATGCGCTACTCAGTGTGGGGTTGAACCATACTGTCTAGGAAGTTTCCGGATTCAGCCCTAGTCCGTGCCGGATTTCCTGATTATAAACAGGCTGGCAATGGGGCCTCAATGTGTCCGTGGCTAGGGAGGAAAAAATAATCAACCAAACATACCCACTACTGACCAATATTCAGTCAACACTGCTAAGAAGTGTGCAGTTGTGCTTTTCGGGTGAGGAGAGGGATAGGCTTGGTTATGATGTCCCTATAGTTGAATAGTCTGCCCACACTCACTGCCTTGGCTCACATTTGAAAAATGGCTATTTGAATGAGGTACTGGAAAGTTGTTCATACACATGAAACCTTACTCCAGAACAGTCAGGATATTCACGATGTAGGGAAAAAAAGAGATTATAGCCAGCAGAGTATCTGGGCAAGAGCGAAGTGCAGGGCATGTTTTTACCTCAAAGATAAAGAAGGCATTTCAGAGGAGAAGTCATGCTCCGTCACTCTTAAGCACCTCTTAGCAGCCGGCGCAAGACTGGCATTAGCTGTGCTCTAGGAACAATTCACCAGTGATCCATTGAATAACACTGTCCCTGAGCCAGCAGTACATCACAGTAGCTGCTGAATGCCTGACTGTATCAGGGGTCCACTCCATTTCCACGTATCCAAGCACACTGACTAAAAATGATTAATTTTTTCTTCCTTTAGTTTTAAGTCCAAAATTTTTGACTTTTGTCAACACTTTAAGAAAGAAGGAAACCTAAATGACATTAACAGAAAATGCAGTGCAGAGGCATTGAATACCTTAACTACCCAACTAGTGAGCCACCAATGTATGTCAGTTGGATCCTCTCCACTCACAGGTTAATCTGTCAAGTGATTATTCCATACTTATAATAATCAGCACTTTTCTACTTCCATTTATGTTACTTAGTACAAGACTTTATTCTATATTATATAAAAAAATGAACTTTATAACATCATAATAATTGCCACATGGTACAATTCAACCAGTCTGCTTTCATCAAAATTTTTATTCACTTTTTGCTTTCATCATTCTAATATGCTGGTGAAAACCGTTATTTTTAAAAAATGTATACTTGTGCAGTTCCATAAAGTAAAAGCTCCCTCAGTCAAGTGGAGAATCTCAGAACTTGACAGTTCCTCTGAGTAACCTTGAACCACGAAAACAGAAATACAATACGGAAAACGTGGGGAGACTTGACCTGCACAGTACCAACAGCACAGCAAGCTAACTACCATAGCACACCAATGTAGCTCAATTTAGCACAACTTTTAAACACATAAATAAATATTATAATTGCACATATTAATTAAATGAAGCGATCCCTGATAACGCATTACAAGACTGGAACAAGTCTCAAGCTTCAAATGTCTGTATTAATCACTCACACTTCATTCTCACAGTTTATGACATCATGTGAACCCCTCAAATATGTTGCAGCCTTGTAAAACAGCATCAGGTGTCTGTTATTTTACACTGTGAGTAGCATATTAAAACAGGACGGATCTTACATTTCTGATACACGTTTAGTTAAATGAGTTTCCAAACCTTTCACTCAGTGATCTCGTGCCAACAGTTTCAGTGCCTGGATTTTTGGCATGCAGCTGGAGACTTTTTTCCACAGTCTGTTTGCAAACACTGTGTATTAAAGCTAACAAACCAAAATGTACTATGGTTCCTGAGTGATAGGGAGTGGGGAAGATGAATGGTGCAAGGTTGTACTTGTGTTGTGACCATATAAAAAGCATTTCATGACAGGTGGTTATGTGCTATGGAGACTTGCTGTATGCACTTGCGCTTGGCACAGTGAAGACAGCCATTGCCAGGGTGATATCGTGTTCAGCTATTTGTAAACCAGACACTGGCTTTAAAAACTTTTTTTAAAAAAACTTGTGAAAAAAAAGGTTGATCTGAAGAGGCCGGGCTTCAGCATCAATGAACACCAGAGAACATTCTTAAACTGACAAAATAAATCAGCTCAGCACAGATGACGGCTCTCAGGATTTAACACCTCCTGACAAAGAGAGGCATTCTGGTCTCCTTCAAGGAAACATAGATAAAAATTTTGTTCTTCAACTCTAATGAGGCAAGCTCAGATATGAGTCAATAGAGCAATTCATTAACAAATCTAGTGAAATCCCCCAGGCACCAGGCAAGATGGCAGTGAAAGCGGATGTGTTGTGAAAAGCCCTCCTCCGGAATAGATGCCCATATGCTAAGGGTCAGAGAGCCGGACTGCTTTGCTCTGTTTACTATTCACTGAACACATATGGCAGTTAAGGTCACTGTTATCAGACACTTTCTCTGTACACAAAACAAAATTTCCATATGGGCCATGAAAATGGATATGCTGTGCTCCCAAGCAGCTTCCCACGGCTTTCTTATTGTGCAGCAGCGGTTAGAAGTGAAGGGGTGTGAGGGGTTAGCTTGCCAGTCAATTGCACTCATTGCTTTGTGCGTCAGGCCAATTTAGGGCAAATCTGCGTCACTTTTTTTCCCCCCCTTTCAAACCCAAATGCTCATGTCAGTCTATTAGAACGTGATGGAAGTACTGATCACTGCCTCTTCATTTAAAGCCTTTTGAAAATACGATGACCTGCTGAAGAGGATTTTAAGAAGAGGGCCCTTCACCAGACTCTTTCAAATACACATAAATAAAGCCCTTTACTGGCTAGAAATGGCCTCTTAGATTTAGCACTACAGAGCGCTGAAAGCCACAACACGATTGTCATGGATATTACACGATGCTAACAACAACAGACCATGCAGACAAGTGTCGATACTGAACAAAACTAGACTAGACGTTTTGAAAACCCGGGATGCGGAAACTTGACAGCCAAATAAATAGCCTGTTTAACCCTTTAAAAGTAAATCAAGAGGGGAGAAAATTGCATCATGATAGATTTTAGGCCTTTGAAAAATTCATGGCACAAGAAATACATCAGCTCGCTAAAGGGCAAGGAATGTGGAATTTTGGAATGGAGAAGTTGAAGATGCAGTTTTAAGGAGTATATTTCAGTGATTTTTAAAAAGTCTTTCTGATTTACATTGCTAAGTATGATAGATTTTTTCAGGTGAAAACACGTACCTGTTGTCATCATAAAAAAATTGAGTTTAGCTGAATTTTATTTGTTTGAATTTGAAGATGCCCATTTGGCCAATTCTACATAGTTTTCCGATAGTCAAAAAATGAACAAGTCTGACTGCTGATGTTTAATCTTTACGCAGTATTTACAATTTATACTGCCGGCACTTCTCCAGTGGTAAGATCTGTAATTGAAAGATGCAAAGGCACAGTAAGAAGTAAAAGGATTAGTAATGGTACAATAATTGTGACTAAAAGTTTGATCAGCATTGCTATGCTGCGGGCTACATTTCAGAAACAAACAGATACAATTGGTTGGGCTAATTTTAACATTGTCTTAACAAGCACAAACACATATGGATGATTTCCAACAGGCGTTAAGGATTTTATTTTCAGGTGGTGTTCAAGTTTTGCAGTATCTGAATAGTTTTTATAAAAATGACAGACTAAGATATCTATACATAGCTATTTTCTTTATTAGTTTCTTTTTCACAGAAAATATATTGCACATTGAACTGCAAATAGCAATCAATATACTATGGCTGTTTGGTACGATATTTTCTGGTCAAAAATTCACATGACAATTCAGGCTGATTTACAAATATTGAACACCCTGACAAAAGGAACCATGCCACAGCTTTGAGGAAAAGTTATGTCCAGTTTTATTAGCATGCGCACTTGACTTGCAGCATCATGTTATATATTGCCAGCCACAAGATTGTTATAATTCTAAATACCAATGTTCTGAACCTCTGCCCATGTTTTAACCATGTAGAACTCCATTTAATTCATTTAATTGATTCTAATTGTCTTTCAGGGAAGAGAGCTTGTTTTTTGCCAACTCGACTGGCAGTGAAAGGCTGCCTGCTTCAGCACTCACTGTCATGCAGAGACACTCATGAAAATGCATGCTATTCCTCTAGGATATTTCAGTAATTGTGCTATTTCCTTAACCGTTTATGTCAGGCAGTTGCTACTGGAAAGCTGACACTTTTGACAGCACGGGTACATTAAGTTATCCTCAGATAATTTTAGTTAAATATTGTGTTGTGACAGCAAATTTTGTGCAATTATCAGCCCGGCAAATGATGATATAAACAAGTCTATATTACTGCATGATCCTTTTCTTATGGTCGTGTACACCCAATAAGAACAGCCAATGAGGCAAAATCTTCCAGTGTGTTGATGTCACAAAATAACAGATTATTGACTGTAATTGGTGTGAGTTGATTCCCTCTTTCATCAGTAACCCAATAGGTGCTAATCAAATTGTTGTTATGAGGGAGTGATTCCCTCTGTAGCAAGTGATAATGCATGGCCAGAAAATTTTCACTGCTGGTGAAAAATTGAACACTCTTTTATAGACTACATTAAAAAAATTCATGCATTTGCTGAGCAGACATTTCATGGGATGGTAACCATCCTCATTTACTTTTAGTGCTGGGGAGTAGTGAGAGGTAATGCCACCCATTTCATATATTTAGCTCCCTTGGTGGCTCATTTGGTGAGCGCACTGCCAGTGTGCAACTGAGCCATGCAGACCATGAAATTCCCAATCCTTGATATGTGTATTGATCTCAGCCAGGACGACAGTTGGACTCAATGCCCCAAGCGAGGAAGGGAAAAATCAGACAGGATTCTTGCTTTTAATTGACATGCAATGGGCGATTTTAACCTGGCGGAAACCAGGCAGAGGGTCAGTTAAAATCGCCCGGTAGATTTACCCTCTGACATCCCGCTCCCTTCCGCAGTCTTGTATTTTAACCTGTTCTTCTGAGCAGGAGGAGAGGACACCCGCCAGAATCCAGCGGGTTCCTTCTTTAAATTTGCGGATTTGGGTTCTGATGACATCATCAAGGTCTGCCTGAGCAGAAAAGCCGTTGTGGCTTTTCTCCCAGGTGAACCTGGAGGGAAGAATAGTAAGGGCCAGAAGAGTTCCAAACAGGTAAGTTTAACAAAAAAATTCTCCTTTTCTTGTGGGGTCAGGAAGAGCAGGAGTGCTTCTCTGGGACCCACGAGGAAAGTTTAGGCTTCCCTTGCCTTGGGCTTCCCCCCCATCTCCCCTCAGTTACAATGCCCCTCCGAAACTCCTTCCCCATGACTTACCCGAGTGCCAGGCTCCGTTCTTATGGTCGGCCTCCTGCTCCCCAACATTTCACTTCCCGCTGGGTTCGGGCGGGCAACTTACCGGGGTCATGCAAATGAGGCTTGGAGGTTAAAATTGCCCAGGCCTCACGCTGCCAAGATCAGGGAGGTTTTGCTGCCTGCCTTGGTTCCTGCCGGCCCGATTCCCAACCCCAGTTAAAATCGGGGCTCCGGTGACTTGTATTGGAAATTACCTACGGGCACATTGGATCATTGGACCACCATGAATCAGCACCTTCTGAAGATAAGGGGAGAAAGTTGGGGAAAAAAAGGAATGCTCAATGCTTAAAGAATTGTATGTATGTATTTTAGATTTTGCTCCATTCAGGTCCCAGGACATAAGTATGGCTACATTAACTGAAGGGCATTACTTTTGGAGTAAGACAGACTTCCCATTGGCCTTTTCTCCACTTGTAACACAGATCAGAAAAGTGGGAAATAGGTGGCAAAGTCAGCAGTGCCAGCTTCTCAAAAGCCACCTGTACTAAGAAAACACAGCAGCAGCTCTACTGTTGGTGATTAGCAATTGGGGAAATTGCAGGTTTGGCAGTGTTATTCATTTACTATTACTGATAGGCAAGTAATCAGATTATCATTAGCACTAGTGTCACATGGATGCCATCAGTGAGAAAAATGTATCACAGATATCTGCACCGGATGCCTTTTGGAGCAGATAAATTTTTCTGTTGCAGTGTGCTATTATATTGCTGATTTCTCACAGTTTTAAAAAATATCTTTAAGAAGTGTACTGCAAAACAAAACTGAATTTATATTGCTGGTTTAGGACTGGTTACAGGAGCTCTCAATACGATGTGTACACCGTCTAGACTAGAAGATAGATGAGCAATTAACAGATTAGCATTTGCAGTGGTGAGAAGAGGGATATGGACTGGAAAACGAAACACTTAACAGAAAATTACCCTTATCATGAAGAGGCAGTTGCTTCTCTATATTAAGGATGGTTGAGCAGTACATACAAAATTGCTCATATTAACTGCTTATGGAACAACCCCAAAAGATGAGGCTGAACAGTTGGGCCAAGATTTGCATTGAATTTCACAATCCAGATGCTTTTTGCTGTGGATCAAAATTAATGAATCTATTCTGTCTCTTTATAAAATCATCAATTTTGCTGTCTTTCAAACAAAAACAGAAGACTCCCTTTCACGGCCAGTAGCCTGCTTTCATAATGAATCGTATACCCTGCACCCTAGGTTTCCTTCCTCTAACCCCTCATACTTCTTAAAGGGACAGTTGTCTTATTAAGCCCAACAACACCTTCAGTCCCGATCTTAGTCTGCCTCTGCCGGCCAGCTGCTGTTTTCCATTGGAAACAGCTAATCAGCGGCAGTCAAATGAGGGCCAGTGGTTAAAATCTGCCGGGCCTCTGAATCACACTCCCGTGTGGGATTGTCATCTGCTGCTGCGCAGGATAGGCGTCCGCTCTCTCCCCCCAATCTTCTGGCTGTGAGTTAAAATCGGCCTAAGAGTGATGTTTGAGATAGCAAGGAAATGAAAACTTATCAAGATGATGTTCCATTTCTGTTAATAAATCTGAACCCAACTTGATGTATGAATAAGACGTAAACATTCATTTGTATATTGTACATTGCTAGATGGACTATCGGTGGCCCAGCAGCAAAGTGTAGTTGGAATTCATCCATTGAAGTTCACAAATGCCATACATTGGCAAAGCTACAGAGTGGAGAACTATAGATATCTGAATTGATAAAAGTTCAAAAAATAATCAAGGGAATCAGTTCCCTTTAAGTACCAGCAGTTGCCTCTACAAATCTTTATAAGCCATGATGTGGAGATGCCGGTGATGGACTGGGGTTAACAATTGTAAACAATTTTACAACACCAAGTTATAGTCCAACGATTTTATTTTTAATCCCACAAGCTTTCGGGGGCTTTCCCCTTCCTCAGGCCGTCACTTCCACACCGCCTGAGGAAGGGGAAAGCCCCCGAAAGCTTGTGGGATTAAAAATAAAATCGTTGGACTATAACTTGGTGTTGTAAAATTGTTTACAAATCTTTATAAGGGCATCAGTGATATCTAGTGGCAAGTCAGTACTGCTTAAACTTCTATGTTGCAGTAAAGCAACCTGGGAATTCCTATCAGTTAGTGATATCTGTGAATGATGCTCCTTCTTGACAATTCTGTTATAAACAGTACCATCATTGGCTTATCTGTCCTACTCCCTGTTTTCTCTCCAGATGTTTTCTACTTTAAGCAATTCTTTTTTCCCTCGACCTGCAGCCCAGTTATCTCTACTCTCCCTCTCCCCTCCTGAAGGTGTTAGTTAACTCTTTGCTAAGGGTATGCTTTCACCAACACTGAGATGCATGTTCATTCTTCATATGTAAGCCCAGACATTGCGTTTTGGCAGCTATTTGACCTCACTGGGCATCACAGCAAACCCAATCCTGCTCTTACTTGGCGTCCACACACGTACAACTCCAGCAGGGTTACCTCGATAGCAATCAGCAGCTGGAACCCTGACTGAATTTTCTCTGCTCTCTAACTCAGACGTATTACGGCCAACTATCATGCCCTTACCACTGCCCTGGCTGAGATCATCGTAGACCAAGGATAAAAAATGGAGCCTCCTGTTCTGTTTGGCTCAGCTGTTCATTGGCTTAACCAGCTGAGTTCAGCAGTTCTTTTAAGTGTGACTTGGTTACTTAATTATAATGTGCATTCAGTGATGCAACAGCCCCAACTTGAAAGAAAACAGTAAAGGAGAATCCATTTTACAATGCCATATTAAAAAAATGCATATTCAGCAAAATCTAATCAAATCATCTCGATGATAATAGTCACTACAAAAAAAGCAATGAACCTAGTATAGAATCATAGAAATTTATGGCACAGAAGGAGGCCAATCGGCCCATCGAGACTGTGCGGCCGAAAAAGAGTCATCCAGCCTAATCCCACTTTCCAGCTCTTGATCCTTAGTGTAGATTGCAGCACTTCAAGTGCAAATCCAATTTTTAAATGTGATCAGGGTTTCTGCCTTCACCACCCTTTCAGGCAGTGAGTTCCAGACCCCCACCACCCCCTGGGTGAAAAAAATTCTCCTCAACTCCCCTCTAATCCTTCTACCAATCATTTTAAATCTATGCCCCCAGGTTTTTGATCTCTCTGCTGAGGGAAATAGGTCCTCCCTATCCACTCTATCTAGGCCCCTCATAATTTTATACACTTCAATTAGATCTCCCCTCAGCCTCCTCTGTTCCAAAGAAAACAACCCCAGCCTATCCAATCACAACTAAGTTTGAAATAATTCTAGGCATCTACTTAAATGGATATCCTGCTAACCAGATCTGGTCTACAAACACATAAATAATATATACAGACATCCTAACATCCATTTAAGGAGCCTCACTAAAATTGGGCTTGTTGTGGATCCCTGCCACTGGGCCACTGCCAGTAAGTCTGGTGATGTATGATATTACAAGCGAGTGAGGAAATCTATTGTTCCTCCACCTTCATTTAATCGTGCGTCAGGTTACATATTCATTTTGCAACATGAATAGAACATTTTCCTGACAGTTTTCAATTCATTACTTTCTTAAACACTTTTCTTTACTGTAGCAACTTAAACAACTAAAACCAGAAACTTAAATGTCTGTTACTGCACTTTGTTTAGGGTGTAGATTGCAGATCTCATTGTCATATTGTATCATAGAATAATAGTATATTTCGCATTCTCTATCTCCAAAACCTGTGAACTCCTACACTACGTTGCTTGATAGTATACTGGAAGCATGTTATTTTTGAAGGGTAATTTTACTGCTAAAAGGCTAGGGATGATGCATTAAATTGTCTGTTTTTAGTGATATTCAAAGCACAAAAAAAAAGAAAAGCACATGGGTATTTGTTATTGCAATGCTGTTTATGCAGCCCTCAGTATTAGAACCTTTATTGTTTCTGTGTTTGAGAGAATTACTTTCTGATTTCCAGTCACCAATTCACATTGAACTTTAAAATCAGAAGTGATTACCTCCAGTAGCATGAAGGTGTCTGCAGAAGTGGTAGCATCCAAAATGGCAAATACAAATGCAATTTATATTATCAGTGTCATCTAACATGGCACACTGTCTCCTTTAAAAGTTCCTGGAGCTTTCCATTGGATATTGCATTGAATTTAATAAGTCATTATGGTGCATTTTTAGTCAAATAGAATATTTCTGCATGAATGGACTTCTTGCAGCCTCCTTAATATAAAGGATAAATTCATCTTTAATCTGTAATTATTACAAAGGTAGTAATACAAATGATTGATAAACGTTTTTAATACTTTCTTTAAAACATTATAAGGGTAGAATTTCCATAGGGATTCTCCTGATCTCTTGTCATAACTTTGGTGGAAGTTTGGCAGAAACCTCGGCAAAACAGCGTAAACAACCATTCACGCCATTTCCACAGGGTTTCTGCCGATCTTCCTCCAAAGTTACGGCTGGAAATTGGGAGAACCCCTGTGGAAATTCCGCTCCTATAACTTTTACTATCATAACAACTTCCTCCACCCTCTATAAACTTGAGATCGTATCCTAACTCGCAGCAAGTCCCGTTCACCCATCAACCCTGTGCTCGCTGACCTACATTGGCTCCTGGTCCGGGAATGCCTCGATTTTAAAATTCTCATCCTTGTTTCCAAATTCCTCCATGGCCTCGCCCCTCCCTTTCTCTGTAACCTCCTCCAGCCCTACAACCCTCAGAGATCTCTGCACTCTTCCAATTCTTGCCTCTTGCGCATCCCCAATTTTAATCGCTCCACCATTGCCGACCGTGCCTTCAGCTGCCTAGGCCCTAAGCTCTGGAAATCCCTCCCTTAACCTCACTGTCTCTCTACCTCTCTCTCCTCCTTTAAGACGCTCCTTAAAACCTACCGCTTTGACCGAGCTTTTGGTCACCTGTCCTAATATCTCTTTATGTGGTTCGGTGTCAAATTTTGTTTGATAACGCTCCTGTGAAGTGTCTTGGGACATTTTGGGACATTAAAGGTGCTATATAAATGCAAGTTGTTGTTGTTATTGGTGTAAAACACATTAGTAGCCCGCATGAAGTAACCTCAGCCAATTGTCAGTTGATTGACACAATTCCAGGTGTGTGACAATAGTTTTGCATCTGGACAGAACCTACCAATCAAAACCCAAAAGAACTGATGGTCTGACACCTGTCAATCAAAAATAAAGAATCTCTCAATTGTTTTGCTGAACTAAAAAATAACGTATTACTGAAATCAGTATCACAATGATAAGTGTATATTTTATATACAATTTTTAAATCAGTATTTTCAGGTTTTGAAGTAATGAAAGGTTTTCATTTCTTTCCACACTTCACGCTCAATAAAGCTACCTCTTGGAATTTCCATGGGGAGGGCGGGGGTCTTCTAATCTACTGCCATAACTTTGGTGGAAATGGCTAAAAATGGCTATTTATATCGATTCTTGGAGGCTTCCACCATTCTTCTGCCAAAGTTACATAGGAGAACCCTGCGGAATTTCTCCCCCTTCATATTTTACTCATTATAATTTTCACCAATAGCATGACTGCTAGTAAAATAAACCACAAATTTAATTCCAACAATTTAGAAGATTAATTGAGGAAACACAAAAACCAGGCGCATTAATAACTTCACTCAATAAGTTGCTAAGTTTATTCGGTAACTGCATGTCATTTCGGTACATTGTCGGAACAATATTCAAGTAAGACCTGTTCTCGGGGGACATGGCATTCCGGTTTTTCCCAGGGCATTTATAACACACATGTGACCTTGTCACTCGGGAGAGAAGTTTGTGAGGCCTTGTAAAACAAACTGCACATCCCACTGTTTTCCATTTTGCATCATCTGTGCTACTTAGTCATGTTTAGTCCATGCAGTTATTATGTAATGGCTGACAAAAGCTGTGAGCAGAAATCTGTTATCACTATTTGTATCGTAGTTATAAAATTTCATGCTGCATTTTGGTGTGTGGCCACAGCACAATGGAGCAAAAAGGGATTTCGGTAAGAGTGCACTAATCCATCCATCAGTGGTGCAAGACATACATCTCACTAAAATACTTACAAATAGCACATGGGCATTATAAATCATCAAAGTAAAGGCACAACTTTCAACTACATGAAACATGAGTATCAACATATTGGATAATCAGATCCTTGCAAAGCACTAGATGAAGAACAACTTTTCCTCCTCCATGTGTCCCACTCACAAACATTCAGACATCAGATTCCTTTGAAGAGGAGTTTCTGGATCTGTAAATTAGACATGTAGGAAGCTGCTATGATCAGTGAGAAGTGTGAAAAAGGCACGAGAGAGCATGCTGAGTCCATAGGCCAGAGTATTAGTTCATCGAGCAGGCAGGTTGATTTTACTGATGCCAGGGGTAAACCAGAGCTTCCTTTTCATATCACTCCTAACCAGAGCAGAGAAGTCTTAGAGTAATATTAGGTTGTCGGGGAAGCAGGAAGTCCTTTAAAAGTTTTTTTTTAAATTGTACTGTAACATGATTTGAAGGGAGCTGTTACTTTATTATATGATTTTTTTCATCATGTGCATGGATAACTCTTATGCAAGCTTAACGTTGTCTGTAAACATCCTGGATTTCAAGTGATGTTAATTGTTTTTGTAATGGTGCGTTTGTTTCTTTTCATGTTCCAAGTAACAAAACTTTTGTGTGAAAGTTTAGTTCAATGTCTCCTTCATTCATGGTTTCCAATGGGAGGCCATTACTTGCATTCAACAATTGTCCAGAAGTAGACCCACTTTATTTGCCAACACAGGACAACAAATGAATCAGCCTGAATGCAACAACAGTGCCAAATACAATGGCATAGAGAACCCTGTCAGGTCTTTCATAGGGTGTCAAAGAGACAGGAGAGTTACATTCTTTCAGACCTACCAAGCAGACTCCCTACTTCTCATGAGCATACATCCTATCCTGTATAATGTCTCTTCTGCTGTGTGACCTACAAGAGTCAAATAGAATTCAGAATGCAAACCATGATTCTGAATCAATTTTAAAATGCCCAACTGTTGCCCAATTACAGCCTAATTTGATCTGCTTTTTAAAAGTACAGTCACATGTGTGCACACTATCATCAATGTACATTTTGCTATTCGTTTCCAACTGCTAAGATCAGTGGTAGATGAATAATTATCATTTGTGGATAGAGCTACAGCAAAACAAAGTAGGTTTATGATTTCAGCTGGATCACCTCAAGTTGTCCAGCTGCTCCTTCTACTTGGCCAAAACTGCTTATTACTTCAAGATCATCCTGGAGAGCAGAACAACTCCAAACTCCTTTTTGCCACTGCCACTTCATGGAACTACCCTCCCCCACCAACTGTGAACTCAAAATGTGATGAACTCATGGATTTTTTTCTTGTGTTCAAATTAAGATGATCTACATGGTGGCCTCTGCTATCTCTGACTGCCCCTGGCAACCTCCATTCCCTTATTTGCCCTTTGCCTAATCGTTCCCTCACCTTTCCCATTATCTGCAATTTTGCCTCCATTTTCCTTCAGCTCATTTATCAATAAAATCTACTACTTACTTCCTTGACTCCCTCCCACTCCAACTCCCAACCACCCAAATATCACCTCCTCACCTCATGCTTGCCAATATCATCAGCCCTTCTTTCTCGTCCAGCACCGTACCCACCTCTTTCAAAGATGCCATTATCACTATCCTCAAGAAAACCACCCGAAACGCCTCCACTCTTTCCAAATACTGCCCTATCTCGAACCTTTCATCCCTGTCTAAAGTCCTGAAATGCAATATTGCCTTATAACATTGCTCCCACCTTTCTCACTGATTTGCATCCCTCTAATCTGGCTTTTGTGCTGCTCACTGTACAGAGACTGTACTAGTCAAATTCACAAACAATATCCTGTACACTTGTGACCATGGCTTCCTATCTCTCTTAATGCTCCTTGTCCTCTGCTGCCTTCAACACTATTGACCACTTAATTTGTCTCCTGTGCAGTATACCTTCAAGGACATTGATCTCTCCTGGATCCACTCTTATCTGACTCAGTGCAGGCACTGTATTACTTGCAATGGCTTCACCTCCATTGCTTGCGTTGTTATCTCTAATGTACCCCGGGGTCTATCCTTGGCCCCCTCCTCTTCACCATCAACATATCTCCTCTTGGCAACATTACCTGGAAGCATAGGGTCAGCTTCCATATGAATGCTGATGCTACCAAACTCAACCTTGCTGCCTCCTCCATTGTAATGTAGGGAAACATGGCAGCCACTTTGTACACAGCAAGGTCCCTCAAACAGTAATGAGATAAATGACCAGTTAATGTTGGTTGAGGGATAAATATTGACCATGGCATCTCCCCTGCTCTTCTTCAAAGAGTGCCATGGGATCTTTTACGTCCACCTGAGAGGGCAGACGAGGACCCGATTTAATATCTCATCTGAAAGACAGCACCTCTGACAGCGCAGCACTCCCTCAGTACTACACTGAAGTAACTGCCTAGATTTTGTGCTCAAGTTTCTGGAATAGGACTTGAACCCATGACCTTCTGACTCAGAGGTGAGAGTGATACTACTGAACCAAGGCTAACCCAAAATTGTTGCCATTCTCTCAATTTACCTGTCTGATATTGAATCTAAAATGAGACAAAATTTTGTTTAGCTGAATTTCATCAAAACTGAGACCATACTCTTTGCCTCCCATCAACATTTCTGAGCCTTTGGCCTACAGGCCATCAACCTCGCTGGCTGTCATCTCAACTCTAGTTTTTTTTTTATTCGTTCACGGGATGTGGGCGTCGCTGGCAAGGCCGGCATTTATTGCCCATCCCTAATTGCCCTCGAGAAGGTGGTGGTGAGCCACCTTCTTGAACCGCTGCAGTCCGTGTGGTGACGGTTCTCCCACAGTGCTGTTAGGAAGGGAGTTCCAGGATTTTGACCCAGCGACAATGAAGGAACGGCGATATATTTCCAAGTCGGGATGGTGTGTGACTTGGAGGGGAACGTGCAGGTGGTGTTGTTCCCATGCGCCTGCTGCCCTTGTCCTTCTAGGTGGTAGAGGTCGCGGGTTTGGGAGGTGCTGTCGAAGAAGCCTTGGCGAGTTGCTGCAGTGCATCCTGTGGATGGTGCACACTGCAGCCACAGTGCGCCGGTGGTGAAGGGAGTGAATGTTTAGGGTGGTGGATGGGGTGCCAATCAAGCGGGCTGCTTTATCTTGGATGGTGTCGAGCTTCTTGAGTGTTGTTGGAGCTGCACTCATCCAGGCAAGTGGAGAGTATTCCATCACACTCCTGACTTGTGCCTTGTAGATGGTGGAAAGGCTTTGGGGAGTCAGGAGGTGAGTCACTCTCCGCAGAATACTCAGCCTCTGACCTGCTCTCGTAGCCACGGTATTTATATGGCTGGTCCAGTTCAGTTTCTGGTCAATGGTGACCCCCAGGATGTTGATGGTGGGGGATTCGGCGATGGTAATGCCGTTGAATGTCAAGGGGAGGTGGTTAGACTCTCTCTTGTTGGAGATGGTCATTGCCTGGCACTTATCTGGCGCGAATGTTACTTGCCACTTATCAGCCCAAGCCTGGATGTTGTCCAGGTCTTGCTGCATGCAGGCTCGGATTGCTTCATTATCTGAGGGGTTGCGAATGGAACTGAACACTGTGCAGTCATCAGCGAACATCCCCATTTCTGACCTTATGATGGAGGGAAGGTCATTGATGAAGCAGCTGAAGATGGTTGGGCCTAGGACACTGCAGATCGTGTAGTTGGTCTTTATTTCCTCAAGGTTGACTTCTCCAGTGTCCTTCTAGCTGATCCCCTGCATCAAAACTCCACAAGCTTCAACTCATCCAAAACACCACAGCCAGTGTCCTAACCTGCACTAATTCCCACACACCCATCACTTATCCTCTCCAAGCTCCACTAGCTCCCTGTTCCCCGGTGTGTTGATTTCAAAATTCTTATTCTTGTTTTCAAATCTCTGCATGGACTTGCTCCTGCCTACATTAGCAATCTACTTCTCTTATGGACATGCACACACCCATCACTCCTCTAACAGTGGACTTTTCTCGTTCCTTCCACTTCATTATTGGCAGTTGCTTGTTAAGCACCTATGCTCCTACCCTGTGGAATTCACTGGCCAGTTCCCCCTGTCTTGCCACCTCTCTCCCTGTTTTCAAAAATGTCCTCAAAATTCTGCTGTACAACCATGCCTTCGACCAAATCCATCTCCATGCTTAGTGTCTACTGTATCCCATTCCTCCTTATAATGGGATACAGTAGATTCTATACACCAGATACATCGACGACATTTTCTTTCTATGGACCCACGGTGAGGAATCACTAAAGAGACTACACGATAACATCAACAAGTTCCATCCCACCATCAAGCTCACCATGGACTACTCCTCAGAATCAGTTTCTTTCTTGGACACACGAATCTCCATCAAAGACTCTACCGCAAGCCCACGGACAACCTCACGATGCTCCACTTTTCCAGCTTCCACCCTAACCACGTCAAAGAGGCCATCCCCTATGGACAGGCCCTGCGAATACACAGGGTCTGCTCAGACGAGGAGGAACGCGATGGACACCTACAGACGCTGAAAGACGCCCTAGTAAGAACGGGATATGACGTTCGACTCATCGATCGACAGTTCCGACGGGCCACAGCGAAAAATCGCATAGACCTCCTCAGGAGACCAACACGGGACGCAACCAACAGAGTACCCTTTGCCGTCCAGTACTTCCCCGGAGCAGAGAAACTATGCCATGTTCTCCGCAGCCTTCAACATGTCATCAATGACGACGAACACCTCGCTATGGCCATCCCCACACCTCCACTACTCGCCTTTAAACAGCCACCCAACCTCAAACAGACCATCGTTCGCAGCAAATTACCCAGCTTTCAGGAGAACAGCGTCCACAACACCACACAACCCTGCCACGGTAACCTCTGCAAGACATGCCAGATCATCGACACAGATACCACCATCACATGAGAGGACACCACCCACCGGGTGCATGGTTCATACTCCTGTGACTCGGCCAACGTTGTCTACCTCATACGTTGCAGGAAAGGATGCCCCAGAGCATGGTACATTGGCGAGACCATGCAGACGCTGTGACAACGGATGAACGGACACCGCGCAACAATCACCAAACAGGAGGGTTCCCTCCCAGTCGGGGAACACTTCAGCAGTCAAGGACATTCAGCCACCGACCTTCGGGTAAGCATACTCCAAGGCGGCCTTCGAGACACACGACAACGCAAAATCGTCGAGCAGAAATTGATAGCCAAGTTCCGCACCCATGAGGACGGCCTCAACCAGGATCTTGGGTTCATGTCACGCTACACGTTACCCCACCAGCGAACAAATGTTATCTTTTTTATATAACGGGTCAGTTGCTGTCTTTTCTATGTTTCTACCTCTCTATCTCTGTTTTTTTTTGGTGATTTGTATATTCGGAGACCTTGTAGGTAACACCTGTCTGTCTGCACACTGATTGCCTTGGCAACGGGCAGTTGAAAAGACTGTCTGTAATCACCAAGCATTGTTCTGTGAGTTATAAATGCGATTTCATTTCGAGGATTTCATTTCCACAACATTCACCTGAGGAAGGAGGAAGCCTCCGAAAGCTTGTGAATTTAAAATAAAATTGCTGGACTATAACTTGGTGTTGTAAAATTGTTTACAATTGTCAACCCCAGTCCATCACCGGCATCTCCACATCCTTATAATGAAGCATTTTTCTGCACATGAGGAGCACTATATAAAAACAAACTCTTGTGTTGTAGTTTGTAATTAAAATGCATTCAAATTTATTTGTGAAGGGAAGAGGGAATCCCTGACTGTCTGGTAGAGGAGCTAATATCCTGGGTGACTTAGTGGTGAATGCATATCTGTTTCCCAGTTGGTCTAATAAAGGAGGTCGTTTGATCCCTGGTAATTTAGTGATGCAGCATGCATTAGCTTTTCTACACTAGTTTTCAAATTTTCATGCCAACCTGGAGAATTACAATTGGATTTTCAGCTCCAGCTTTGTGAATGCACAAATTTTAGGGCCTCCAATGAGTTTTGATGGTTGACCTGTTGTGTTAAATATAAAAGCCAGCAGATATTTGCACTGTTTGAAATGTAAATAACAAAATTGAAGTTAATACTCCAAACAATTGTGCAGCTTGCAAAATCCTTATCACAGCATATTACCAGGCCAGCGAGTCTCTAAGCATACTAACAACAATCCAATGAAATGTAATCTCTCAAGTCCCTGCATGAATGTGAAGCTTTTGTGAGATACCTCATAGACCTATATTAGTGGGGATACATACTTCAGTCAAAAATGTTATGCAAAATTGCACATGTCCATCCATCGGCGCATGCATGTGCATGCATTGGAGTATGCATTTGTAGACTCATCACAGCTCTTAAATTGCCCAACCTATTGCCCTCCCTCCATCCCAAGTAGCGTAAGAGATATTTTGCTAAGTAAGCGTATCAAGGGATATGGAGCTAAGGCGGGTAATTGGAGTTGAGGCAGATCAGGTTCAAGGGGCTGAATGGCCCACTCCTGTTCCTAGATCGCTGAATATTACAGGGCACATGTGGAAGATATTTTTTTTTTCCAAAATCTGACCCTGAAGCCAGATGGTATGTATAAAATACCATGTGATTTGATGCCACCAGTTTGGCCATGAAATGTACCAATGTCATAGGTGAGTGCAGCAATCACCTTCACTAGCTGGTAGGGCAGAATTTATGGGAGTCTAACACTACAGGTTCTCTTTCAACTCCTCACAGAGGTCATACAGCATCTGCTTATTGAATCTAAATCTATGGTAACAGCAAGTGTCAGATTAGTCAATAATACAAATTTACTCTCTGAAGATCCTTTGGGACTGTACTGCTCTCCTGAGTCTTCTCTGACTTGTAAGCAAAAAGCCTTCTGCCATTTTGGAACTTCTGCTGGCTAGAGGGATATTTGTTTTTCACATGTAACTCCACAGCACTAGGTTTTAAAACTCCAACACCTGGCAGCCTTGTGGTGCAGCAGGGTGGTATATGAAGGTGCTGCTGATTGAGTGTACGTTCACCGTTGCTGCTATCTCACATCACTAAGTTTCCTGATTTCAGACAGCTCATGTGTGGGAGGTGTCATGTTGAAACAATTCACTTCCCCAGAGGGAGCAAGAGAGAGAGAAAATCAAAATGAATCAAACAGGGACGCGTTTTCATACCCTTTAGCAGTTAGCTCAAGAGTGGTATTGCCGAAACCCTGGGAGAAAGACACCTTGCCTCTCCTTTTGGTCACAGAATGATACATTACTGAAGAAAAACAAAACTAAAAGAGTGGAGAAGATATACAACATTTAAAAGAATGAATAGCAAATAATGACACAAACATTTCACAGCTCCAAGATAGTGGAATAGATTGTGTACCTCACTGCCATTTGTCATTACATAATTGCCAATAGAATATGGCATAACTTGGCACCAAACAAGGACAGCACCACACCATGGCAGTGCAGGGAATTAGCACATTTGCAGAACATAATAGAAGATTTCCCTTTGTCTGAACTTTAAAATCAAATCAGTTATTAAAATACGGCAGAGATTACAGGTGAATCATTAGCATGAGGCCTTTGAGGAATGAGAGCATCAGTCAGTGTGAGGAGCGCACTGTGGTTCCTCAAACAACTTAAACTTCTTTTGACATCTAGTTATGTCCAAATGAAACTGATAACCCTGGGGTTCACTTCTCTGTGAGAAAAGTTCACTGACAGACAGCATACAAATCTGATCTTAAATGAGAATCAAGAGAAACCAGCATTCCAAAAACCTGACAGACCACAGCTGCTACCTGGGTCAGCTTAACAAAGACACTCCTGCTCTGCTGAACAGTGATATTAGCATCTGCATGTCTCAGTCTCATTATCAGACATCTGCCCACCTTTATTCTAACCCATAACCCACAAAGCTCCTTCTGCATTGACAGCCCTGCTTTTGTCATTGAACTGATATTATTAAATTAGGGTCTGGACTGCTAGGAAGATAGGTCTCATCACCCTTGGTGATAATTTTTTCTCCTCTAAAGGTGCTGAAGGTTTTTGACTTACATAAGTCTGAAATGTTATACAGACAGGACGTATCTGCCCATAATATATCAAGGTTTTTACTCCCTGTGTGTGTATTCTTTCTCACTGATTATTGGAGAAAGCCCTGCTATTTTCCAACAGTGGCGATCAAAGTCATAACAGCATACTCTGACAGGTAAGAATAGCTTATTCAGATTGGTTTGGCAGGCGCACACTTAGAATTGCAAAGTCGAATTCAAAATGAGATATTCATAAAACTGGTAACATTGTCTTTCATTCCAAAAAGACATTACAGACTGTCAACAGTGTGCTAAAAAATAAGAAATGTTGACCTTTTTACTATAGAGTTTTTTTTCTCTACCATCACCTCCTTTCAAATGCACATTCCCCCCACTTCAGCTGTATGTTATCTCAAATAATTACCCTGCGCTTCTGACTGTCCCCTGTGATTTAGCCTGCAAAAAGCTACTCATTGTAGGATAGTGTAGAGGGATTTAAAACCTGCTTCTTGTGGCCCAGCAACAGCTCTTAATTAACCACTCAGGTATTGGGAAGCCTCCCAGCCCAGCTCCTATCCATATGGCAGGAACATGTCCGCAGTGATAATCACTGAAGGAAATGTTGTATCAAAAGAGCTTGCTGAACAGAAAGCTTGTGCAAATTATTTTTAATGATTCCCCTCTGGTGAGTCAGCTTATTTATTATTTCAAACAGAGGTAGCAGGATTTACTTGTCCTTGACCTTTCTTTCCCCAGCACTTGCCCCTGCACAGACCTGCTACTCTGCTTCACCTCTGTTTCTAACTATAATATGAAGGGAATGCCCCAGGTAGAAAAAATAATCCCCATTTGTCACAAGAAGCAGACAGTTTACATTAGAACCATTTTGTTTTTTCAAACCATAATGGATGTACTTTATAGTTATTTTGTGTGACTCAATCTTCAGCTATTTCCTGTATTTTAAAAAACATTTTTTTTAAAAACGCAGCAATTTGATGTTGAAATGTAAATATAAGAGGTCCAAGGTGACAGACTTCATTTTCAGGAGTACAGATATAGACTTTAACTCACAGATTTAACCTATAATAGGTTATTTAATGCGGTTCGTGACCATTTAGAAATGGATTTGCACCTTCAGTGTTGCACACATATAATAGGCGCTTAAGCACAGAGGAACATTCTGAGCCCATCAAATAGTGGCAGCAGATAGTGACAAGAGAAAAACTACTTTTTGTACCAAACTGAAGGACAGATTTAACACAAAATAAAATACAGTAAGTTCAACATTTAGACAAACGTTACAAGAAAATAAACATTGCCCACCCCCCCTCATCATTGCCTAGTTTATCTATTTTGTTTATATACTTTATACAAATTTAGCTTTATGCAAATAAACAGTCATTCAAGCATAAGATTCCACAATGCTGAAAGGGTGTGAGACTCATTACTATTTGCCCAGCTGTACCTGGAACACAGTGTCAATCTCCACCTTCTCAAACACTACCTTGTGTTATCTTGTTAAGCTGCATCTGGAGTGAGGTGCAGATCACTGCCACTTCTACTTTTGTTTCCTTTCAAATAGGGAAGACATATGAAACCCCAACTAATTTACTTTATATTCTTCTGTACTATGCAGCATGTACAGTATTGTAATACTGATGTGCTGCTATAAAAAAACAGAAGCAATCTTTATAGAGTGTCTTGTGCAGAATTTATTTCTCAATGCTGTTTCATGTTGTAATCTGTTATTTTGCTATCCTGCACTCTGTAGTTCATGTAACACAGTAGTAGACTTTCCATGCTACTCAGTATTGATGCAGCCATTTCTCCTCTATTCAATATTGCCAATAAACAGCATTATGAGGATCCAGATCTATTCCACATGAAGAAAGTTGACTTTTTAAAATCTTAAATCATTAAATAGCAGTAATTCAAAATTGAACAAATACACTGGATTTTTTGCTCTTAATGGGCCGGATTTTTCTGCAATTAGCCGTTCCACCTGACCATAGACTCTCTATGGGGTTTTGCACAGCAAGTTGCTGTCAGCGGGACAGTCACACGCCACGGCGCCCTCTACAGGGCATCTGGGACCTGTGTGAACAGGACAAGCAACTGTGTATCTCCTTAACCAATCAGATTAAAGAATCGTTAATGAGCAGCACAGTCTGAACCAGGACGCGTAAGTTAGAATAATGAATTCAATGTCAAATCAGGCACAGAAAGCGAAATAAAGATTGGATTAAGAGACAGAGATAAAAGAGACAGAAAGAAAGAGAAATTTAAAAAAAAAAATTCCAACAATAATTAAAAGCTGAAGGAATGAGACTCCACATTTATAAAAGTTAATTTTCAGTGCCAGAGAGAATGTTTGGCAGTAATTAACACCTACCACGACGTTAAAAGGGTACTTACACTGGAACGGACAAACCCTAACATTTTATGTGGCGAGTTTAGTCCGTATCTATGAGGGAAGCAATGTTCCCTCTAATTTTTTTTGGCCATGTGCGGGATGAATTTGGGTTTGTGCACCAATATAAAGACAGTGTGTGCCACTGTAAAAAAAAATCACAACATTGAATAGAACATCTTTTTAGAAAACATTATTCAGGGTATATAACTAACAGGACAAATGTACAAAATAATGGATAATTGTGACAAGGTGAGCTGTCAAGGATTTTTAATTAAACAAAACTGGTTATAGAAATTTCAGAAGTAAACACTGTCACCAGAGGAATGGGAATATCCTGATTGAGACCCAGAGTCTGTAGATGACAGGCCAGATGATGGAGGAGAAGAAGGTAACTGTCTCCAGTTCGGATGTTTTTGTTGTGTAAATAAAAGCTGTGTCTCTGTTAGAGACCTGTGGAGCAGCTATATGGTTTAATGGTTCAGCTTAGTCTAAATAGGGCAGAACTGGCAAATAAAACATTTGAAAAATAACGAGGCAGTGAGGTGCAAGTACATTGGGGCTTTACCAAGCCAGGGGGTTGTTCAAGCACAGGGGGAAATTGTTCATTAAAACAGCTATTTGGCATGTTAACTACCCCGATACACATGTGCCTTGGAGTTCATTATTTTCATAAGATCAGTAATTTTTTTTGTGCCTGATATGTCTTGGATCTAGCATGAGTCCGTCACACTTCAGACATCACATTTGCTGTGTAAAAGTATAAGAAAAAAGCCAGTCATTTCCTTCTGCTTTTTCTGACCTTCATTACCTTGTCTCTTAACAAGGACAGGAGCCTGGGATTTTCTGCTAATGTACAGAAACTTCCCTCAATAATTAGCTTCCAATTGACCTCAGAATCTGCCTATTGAGACCACAGTACAGAAGTTACTGATGTTTTTCAACACATTCAAATGCCATTGTTCCAGCAGTGATTATGTCCCCTAACAGTGATGGAAGCAAACAACCACTGCTACCACCATTGCAAAAACCTAAACCTTTATTACTTAAGCATGCAGAAGCACACTGTTCCCCTGCTTGTGGAATCTGCCACTTTTTCCCCTTTCTCCCTTTACTCCTCTTCAGTTATTGACGTACATTGAGGCACAGCTCTGAGAGTGTTAGCTGTCTTCCGGTACCTCAACCAAATGACCATTCTTCACATACGAGCCAGGGCAGTGAAGCCTGCGTACTTCTGTTAATGCTGCAGGCAGAGGTGGCCCTGCTACCTGAGGTGCAACTGGAAACATTCACCTTGTTGGTGCTTCCAACTTTGCCAGTGCCACAGATACATGGCACAAATGGGGTATGGCGATGGCTCAGTTATTAATTTGCAGTGGAATCAAACCATGCATACTAGATCCCAGGTCCAATTCCTGGTCTGGCCTGTGCAGTGCGTTGTTTGCAGATGGCTATTTGATCATGGGGGAAATGTAGATCAAATTCAGAAATGATCTTATTTGAATGCATGCACACTTTTCAGGAGGGATCGCTGGATTTAAGTCTGGAGCAAATACGGAACATTTCTCCCCTCCCTAGTCCAGTAACACGAAAAGTAAATGTAGTGTCCCCATCATTGGCTAACTTAGCCAGAGAGGGGATTGAACCTGAAAGGACCTTGATCTACAGGACCTAGTTGTTTACACACCCGACACTCGGTACACCCACCTCCGACCCCCAAACACCCACCTCACACTGATTCTCCAAGGTCACGGGTGCACACAGAGCCAGATCCGAGCATGGGCAGCAGGTCGGGGAGCAGCTACAGACACAAAGCATGAGAACGACCAGGGCCTGCGCCAATTCCAAACTCCAGCGCATCCGCTCCGCCGGATATGAAGATCCACAGACGCAACAAGATTGTTTATTTATAGTCACCTGGATGTGACTGATGATGACACCTCGTGGCCCAGGTTTGGTGTGCAGATGGAATGAATAAGTGCACAGCAAACAACAGACTGCTGCACAACCGCACAAGCGCGCAGCTTAGCGGGAACAGTGGAGGTAAGTACAGGAACTTAATGCCTTTCAATATATTAGAATGGTGAGTCAGACAGCGAGATGCCGTTTTCGTGCAGCTTTTGGAGGAGTAGGGCATCTCAGACAGCAACTTCCGGATTTCCGCATTTAACTGCGCTTGTGCGGTCGCTGGAAGTTGCTGTCCAATTTGCACATAAATAACAGTGAGCGCTGTTAGTCTCACCGTTATTTTTACAGCAAAGTCCGGCCCAATATTTGATAATACCTGAAGCTGAAAGACTTTTTTAAAAAAAGAATGACGTAAATGAAGCAACATAGGACTAGAATTTTCTTGATCCGACTTACGCAGAAATAATGCCAAAATTTATGCTGGTTTCTGCACCGATCTTGTCGACGATTTATGCTAAAATTTCCTGAGAATCTCATCAACATGGCCCAAATGTAAAAACTGGCATAAAACAAACAGAAACTTGCGTAAATAATCGAGGTCCGAAGAAGTCATGGAACATACGCCATCTTCCTTCATTAGGTCCCTCTTTATCTTATTGATGTTATGAAAATTAAAGTTTGAAGTCATCAAACCATCATTTATGCATATTAATCACTGCATATTTAAGAACATGCAATTGTGGAAGCTTTTCTCTTTTTAATGTAAGATTCTGATGCCATAAAAAAGCATTCAGAGATATAAGAGTACAGTGCAGGTCTCAGTGGAAATTTTAAAAAATTGCTCAAGAAAATCATTATAAAATACTAGAAATAGTGACTTCAGGTCCTGCTGCACCTACAATTCAGAATGGGTGTAAATGCAGGAAACTCATGTTCTCTGGTCCTTTGTGTGGGCGGGGCTATGTTAATGAGCTAAGTAGGGTTTCAGCAGACAAAAATCAGGAATGGTGCAAATGATTAGGAAATTTGCGTGTAGCAATCTTTTGGCATTAATCAGTTAAGCGTGAATTTCCTCGGATAAAAACGGCGTAACTCTGATCTAACGCGGTCGTTGCACCGAAATTTTCCAGGAACTTCTGGGCCATAATGTCTGATTGCAAAGAATATTTTTGATTTTTTCTTTCTGATGGTATTTCTTTCCCCTTTTATCTCTACTTCTCGTTCCTGTTGTCCAAATACTTACAGGTCCTCCACCCTTCGTAAACTTCAGCTCATCCAAAACTCTGCTGCCCTTATCCTATCACACAACAAAACCTATTCACCTAACACCCCTGTCCTTGATGACTTAGATTGGCTCCCCGTTCCTCACTTTAAAATTCTCATCCTCATGTTTAAATCCCTCCATAGCCTCGCCCCTCCCCATCTCTGTAATCTCCTCCAGCTCTTCAACATCCACCCCTCCCCCCCCCAACTCTAAATTCCTCTGGCTCTGCTGTTTGATGCATCTCCCCTCTCTTTAGCCCACCATTGGTAGCCATGCCTACAGATGCCTAAACCTCACTCTTTCGAATTCCCTGACTAGGCTCTCCTGCCTCTCCTTCTTTAAGACCCTTAAAACCCACTTCTTTGAATGTGCTTTTGGTCACCCCTCCTAATATCTCCTCTTTCGTTTGGCATCCATTTATTTCTGATGATATCTCTGTGAAGCGCCCATGGGATGTTCTTTTACATTAAACATAAGCAGTTGTTGTTGTTGTTAATGATATTCCCAAGACATTGCTGCTTTTCTCATTGGTAGAGGTCACAGGGGAGGGAGTTACTGCATTGCTTCTTGTGGATACTGTAGCCACAGTGCTCTGGTGATAGAGGCGGTGGATATTGAGTCCAGTATAACGGGTGTTGATCAAGCGAACAGCTCTGTCGTGAATGGTGTTAAGCTTCACGAGTGTTGTTGTAACTGCACCCATCCAGGTAAATGTGAGTATTCTGTCACACTCCTGATTTGGGCCTTGTAAAAGATGAAGAGACTTTGAATGGACAGGAGGTGAGTCACTCATTGCAGAATTGCAAGCCTCTGCCCTACTCTTATAAGCACGGTGTTGATACGTGGTCCAGTTAAGCTTCTGGTCATTGATGACCCGAAGATGTTGATGGTGGTGGTGGGTGTGGGGGGCGGGAAGAGCTTGACAATAGTGGTGCCGCTAAAAGTCACAGGGAGATGGCTGGGTTTTTATAATTTAATGTAGGTTCACTGATTGCACCACTTGAAATTTCATGGCAACAGCCCATATGTTAAGTGCAGTTCACAGAAAGGAAGAGTCTGCTTTGTGTTTTAATTGTTTTCACACAAATATAAAGATAAGCTATTTAAAACTCCATCATGCAGTTGTATTTAGACACATTATGGACACAGTTCTAATCTGATATTATGATACTGCTTCTGTAGATAAAATCAGTTTTTAAATGTAATGAAATGAAATATTTTAAAATGACCATTTATCAGTATTAAATTTTCAAATAAATAATGTTAAACTGTGAATCTGTATATTTTTCTAGACTTTTCATGATGGCTCATTTTTACTTCTGAGTAATATATTCAAGATAGTTCTTCTAATTAGTAAGAGGAGAAAGCACAGTAATCTTTAACTGATGGCCTCAGCATTGTTATAAATCACTTTACTCAAGTTTATTTACCTCAGTTTGCCAAGATTGACTCAATATATTGGAAGATTTTGTCAGAGGAATATAGATTATTTTATGAATTCCAGAATCTGTGGCTAGAAGTGACAATCTGAACTGTGTGAGATGTAATGACAGTGCAAGAAAGTGCTCAGCAATCAAGGGCTCTAGAAACTACTCTACCATCCATGGTACTGATCTTAACATATTTCCTACATCACAACAGTGACTACACTTCAATAAAAAAGTAATTCATTGGCTATACAGCGCTTTGGGTTGTCCTGAGGTCGTGAAAGGCGCTATATAAATGCAAGTCTTTCTTATTAAGAGAATTTGAGATTTTCATGTTTTATGGGGTGAGGTGTAAAAGTTCAGCAGTAAAAATGGGGGGGGGCGGGGAGAGGAGTTTCATCTATAGTACCAAATGTATTACATAAGTAGGCAAAAATATAAAAACTACTGCCAAAATAGAATATTTTCAGGTTTATCGGGCAGTTCTTATGTCTATTGTCAATCTAAAAATAAAAATAAGCAGCATGATTTTGGAACTGAACTGATTTTATCCCACCATTTGATTTTTGCAATTGTTTTACAGATAAAGTAGCAGGATCCGGGCGGGTAGGGAGGGGGGTGAATGCCAAATACCCCGACCTCGGCAGCTTGAGGCCCGGGCGATTTTAACTCCTGGGTCTCATCTGCATGTTACTGAAACGTACAGGAAGTGGCAGCTGGTTGCCGGGCGGGAACAGAAGTTCGGGAGGCAGGAGGCCGCTAGCCAGCACCAAAGGGAGGCTCGCCAGCAAGAAGGTAAGTCATGGGGAGGGATGTCGGGGCAGTCTTGTGGAAGTAAAGGCGGGGAAGCCCATGGCATTCCTGCCCCTCCTGGCCCCGCAAGGAAAGTAAAAAAAAACTTACCTTGAATGGCCTCTCCTGGTCTCAGTTCCTCTTCACGCATTTCTCACCTGGCGGGAAAGCCAAAATCATTTCACCGCTCAAGCCAGAGTTAAAATTGCAGCCGGGACCTGATGATGTCATTGGACCCCAATCAGCATATTTAAAGAAGGACCCAGCTGGTTTCAGGGGGTTGCCCTTGCCGCCTGTGTTGGTTTCTTTCAATTGGCTTATACTTTGTGCTCCTTTTCAGATTTAATATTTGTAATTATGTTGGGAGTGTAAATATGGTTCTAATGCAATTATAATACATAGAATTACATAGAATGTACAGTACAGAAACAGGCCATTTGGCCCAACAGGTCCGTGCCGGTGTTTATGCTCCACAGGAGCCTCCTCCCTCCCTACTTCATCGAACACTATCAGCATATCCTTCTATCCCTTTCTCCCTCACGTATGTATCTAGCTTCCCCTTAAATGTATCAATGCTAGTCGCCACAACTACTCCTTGTGGTAGGGAGTTCGACATTCTTACCACTCTCTGGGTAAAGAAATTTCTCCTGAATTCCCGATTGGATTTATTAGTGACTATTTTGTATTTATGGCCCCTAGTTTTGGTCTCCCCCGCAAGTGGAAACATCTTCTCCACGTCTAACGTGTCAAACCCTTTCATAATCTTAAAGACCTCTCTCAGGTCACCCCTCAGTCTTCTCTTTTCTAGAGAAAAGAGCCCCAGCCTGTTCAATCTTTCCTGATAGGTATAAGCTCTCAGTTCTGGTATCATCGTAGTAAATCTTTTTTGCACCTTCTCTAGTGCCTCTATATCCTTTTTATAATATGGAGACCAGAACTGTTCACAGTACTCCAAGTGTGGTCCAACCAAGGTTCTGTACAAGTTTAACATAACTTCTCCGCTTTTCAATTCTATCCCTCTAAAAATTAACCCCAGTGCTTGGTTTGCCTTTTTTACGGCCTTATTAACCTGCGTCATTGCTTTAAGTGATTTGTGTATCTGTATCCCCAGATCCCTCTGCTCCTCCACCCCATTTAGACTCTTATTTTCCAAGGAGTATGTGGCCTCCTTATTCTTCCTACCAAAATGTACCACCTCACACTTAGCTATATTGAAATTAATTTGCCAATTACATGTCCATTCTGCAAGTTTATTAATGTCTTTCTGTGTTTTGTCACAGTCCTCCTCAGTATTAACTATACTCCCCAATTTGGTGTCATCTGAAAATTTTCAAATTGTACTTCCAATTCCTGAATCCAAATCGTTTTTGTAAATGGTGAACAACAGCGATCCCAGCATTGATCCTCGTGGAACACCACTTCACATCTTTTGCCAGTCTGAGTAACTATCTTTAACCCCTACCCTCTGTTTCCTGTCTTGTAGCCAGCTTGCTATCCATTCTGCTACTTGTCCGACTCTACTTGCTCTGACCTTAGTCATGAGTCTACAATGCGGTACCTTATTGAATGACTTTTGAAAATCTGAATATATTACATCTACTATATCACCCTTGTCTACCCTTTCTGTTTCCTGCATTTATATTCCACCTTAGTATGTCAATAGTCTCAAGTCTACAGACAACGAATGACAGTCCCACCGCTTATAGCGATTTACCTGCTATATGCGGTGGATGGTAAAACAAAAAAGCAAAGTAAAGAAAGACTTACATTTATGTAGTGACTTTCACAAACTCAAGATGTTCCAAAGCACTTTACAGCCAATGAAGTACATTTTGAATTGTAGTCACTTTTTTAATGTAGGAAACATGGCAGCCAATTTACGCATAGCGAGGTCACACAAACAACAATGAGATAAGTGACAGATAATCTGTTTTAGTGATGTTGGTTAATGGATAAATATTGGCCAGGAAAACGGGAAGAAAACTCCCCTGCTGTTCTTTGAAATAGTGCCATGGGATTTTTACGTCCACCTGAGAGGGCAGATGGGGCCTTGGTTTAAGTCTCACCTGAAAGACAGCACCTCCGGCAATGCAGAACTCCCTCAGTATTGCACTGTGGAGTGTTAGCCAAGATTATGTACTCAAGTCTCAACCTTTTGACTCAGAAGCGAGAGTGCTACCACTGATCCACGGCTATCACCTGTTTTTAAAAAACAGGAAGTCTCCACTTAACAACTGCCTCTTGTAGTTGTTAGCAGTTGCATCCAGAATCTCATCACTGAGGAAATCACACTTTAACAAGGTGCAAAGAGCTGATTGAAATTGCTTGAAGACACAACTTTACCTGAAATCAGCTGAGCCTTTCAAATTGGTAAGTACAATATTGAGCTGCCTGAAATAGTCGGTGCGCTTAATACGTTCTAAGCTATTGACTTGTATGATAATGGCAAATGGTTCGCCCTGTTTGCCCAATATAGGTGGCCATTCATGATTAGCGGGATGGTGTAAGTGGTGGGGACTGTACTTTTGAAGTGCAGTAACTATTTAATATGTAGGCAAGCGTGGCAGCCATTCTGCACCAACAATGCCCAAAAGCAGCAATAAGATAAATATTGAAAATAAATACTTCTTTATCAGTTGTATTGTTGAGGGGGAATGTTGGCCAGGATGTATGGGGAATTCCCTGTTCTTCAATGCCTACATGATCCATAAGACAAATCTCAGTTTAACAGCTCATCTGAAACACATCACCTCCAAGAATACAGCACTCCCTCAGTGCTGTGCTGGAGTGTCAGCCTAGATTATGACCGAAAACCCTGGTACAGGACTCAAATTTGCAACCTTTTGACCCAAAGATAAGAGTACTACCAACTGAACCTAGCTGACACACAGCTTGTCAGTATGTTAGACCAGTGCCAGGTATTAAAGGAGTCTGTTTTGTTTCAGTCTGAGTGACTATATGGCCCCGATATGTAGCGGGGAGGGAGTCAGCGACCAGAAAACCCAGAAATACCAGGACGGCGGAGGTCCTGCCGAGTTTAACGGCAGGACCTCATTAGAATTTTTTTACTCCATTTCCTGCCCAGTGGGCAGCTGGCCAGCTGCCAGATGGGAATGCCTGTGGTAGAAGGCAGCAGCCGGAAACCGGTGGGGACGGTCCCCGGCAATCGAGAAGATCGGGGGGTTGGTGGTGGGCGGAGGAGGCTCGGAGCGTAGAAGCTAGGAGGGAGGGAGAGATCGCAAGGGTGGGGAGAGATTGCAGGGAGGAGCGATCGAGATTGCAGGGCGGGGGGAGAGATAGAGATCGTGGGGGGTGGTCTGCTGATCATGGGGAGGGAGAGATCAGGGCAGAAGGTTTGCTCGAGGGGCCAGGGGAAGCACCCCTGCGCCTCCTGGCCCACAAGCAGTGCTAGAAAAGCATTTAAGATAGAAATTATTACTATTTTTTCGATGGTAACTGGGGGAAGGGGGTAATTCAGAAACTTCTTTTACATATTAATGACTTATTATTAGTGATGTGGAATAAGTTCATTTAAAGCCTGGTTCTACATTGGTGACAGAATCTGTCACAGTGCCCACAATCTGTAAAGACCACTGGAGGGACGTGGTTGAATGTGAACCATCGGACACTAAATGAAATCATTACTAATTGGATTTAGACAGCACTGTGTCAGGGTTCATCCATTCTCTGTAAGTGAAATTGGTAAATTTGATCAACCATCAAGGGGTACACCTAGATAATACATTTTCTTTGAAATCACACTATGCAAATTAATCAGCAAGATTGGTTTCCTTTTGGCATATTAACAATTGCCTTGAACAAAAGACAGCTCAAATTCCAGACAGCACTCAAACTCACATTGTTTCAACCATGTAGGCCTGATCTGTAAGCAACATGAACTGTGAAACACAGTAGATTCCAAGCACGGTTAAATCTGATGAACTCTTTGCCAAAACTGTTCCAGTTGGATCAGGATTACACCAGGTAGATTGTCTGTATGGATAAATATGGGGTCTGGTTCAGATTCTGATTATCTTAATCCTAATCCACAGTCCATTTTTTATGTTGCTTAGATAGGATTTGTATTAGGATCAGGAAAATATTTAGCTGAAATTTACTATATTACAGAATAAAACTCGTCGAAGAATAATGTAGCCTGTGCAGACCAACTATGCTCAGTTGCTTCACCTCTACTCTCTGAGAGCTAGATGCCTGTCACTCAGTACTGAAAAGGCACCCTAGACATTTGGTTAGTGCTGGCTTATGAGCTTGTTTAACCTCAAGTGAATTCTGCGCATGAATAACCTAAAAGCACTGGTTTTGGTTCATTGTTTGAATACCTGAATTTGGACCAGAAATTTGAATTCAAATATATAGTGCACACCCATGGTAAAAAGAGTAGAATGCCTCTCTTTACATGCACGTCATTTTCCATATCCTGCTGCAAGTATCCCCACAGCCATAGTGGGTGGCAGGCAATTATTCATTTTCCCATATATCTAGGTTATAAATGTAGAGCATTTCCTTTTCTAAATTTAGAAATGTTTTATCCTTCATACATTATTGAAAAAACAGTACATGGCATTATGGTGGGTAAGCCATTGCATGATCCCTAATATCTAAGTGTGTACAGCCTTGCAATGAGTAGTTGTCCATCTAATCTTTGGAACTTGGCTGAAAATGGAGAGTTTGCATTTGGGATTTGACCTGGAAGGGACTTTCTGGAAGGGAACGGTTGTGCAGCCTCATGATGTGAATGCATCCACAAAATCCCTAATAGTCTAGCATGGAGCAGGCTATGTAATCTGATGATTTGTGTATGTATGTGTGTGTATATATATATATATATATATATATAATACGCATACATATGCAGGGATATTGGATCCAAAATGTATTTGATCTTTCTCACATTCCTTAGCTTAGGTAAAACTATTTTGATAGACCAGGTGCTAAGAAGTGCATAGTGCAAAAATCAAATTGACTGCAGTTTTTATTCATGCTCCTTGGTACAGATGAAACTATTCTAGAGCTTATAAAATAATTTCATTCTACAACAATGAGAGGGTAACTATGGCCATTTTGACCTACATGTATATTTTATTATTTGAATGCTAGATTTAGAGGATTTAAGTTTTGAACTTTCAGAACAGACATAAAGTCCTTGCACCAGCAGAAATCTGCACTGTATCTTAACTAATGGTTTAATGGGTAAGTGCAGTTGCTGGTTGGTAGCAAGCGATACAGATCAGAAAGGCCCTAGTAAGTGCATGGTTAGTTGTGGCTGTGATAGGATTCTGCATTTAACTTCAATATCCCTGGACTGGGAAAGGAAAAATCAGCCAAGATTACTATAGATCATATTCCAATGACTCCTGCTGCAAAGATCGTAATGCTGAAATGTTTTCACAATTCAAGCTCTACCTTCAAACTGAACATACAATAACATCAACAACGTGAAATTTTTATAGTGGGCTTTAGAAAGAAAGAACGAACTTTGGCACTTTTCATATTGTTTAGGACAAGAACAGTATTGCACTATGGTCGCAGTCACAGAAATTTTCATTGGTAGTTTTAACTAAGTGGTCTTGGTTTTTTTTTGTTCGTTCATGGGACGTGGGCATCGCTGGCAAGGCCAGCATTTATTGCCCATACCTAATTGCCCTTGAGAAGGTGGTGGTGAGCCGCCTTTTTGAACCGCTGCAGTCCGTGTGGTGAAGGTTCTCCCACAGTGCTGTTAGGTAGGGAGTTCCAGGATTTTGACCCAGCAACGATGAAGGAACGGCGATATTTTTCCAAGTCGGGATGGTGTGTGACTTGGAGGGGAACGTGCAGGTCGTGTTGTTCCCATGTGCCTGCTGCCCTTCTAGGTGGTAGAGGTCGCGGGTTTGGGAGGTGCTGTCGAAGAAGCCTTGGCGAGTTGCTGCAGTGCATCCTGTAGATGGTACATACTGCAGCCACGGTGCGCCGGTGATGAAGGGAGTGAATATTTAGGGTGGTGGATGGGGTACCAATCAAGCGGGCTGCTTTGTCCTGGATGGTGTCGAGCTTCTTGAGTGTTGTTGGAGCTGCACTCATCCAGGCAAGTGGAGAGCATTCCATCACACTCCTGACTTGTGCCTTGTAGATGGTGGAAAGGCTTTGGGGAGTCAGGAGGTGAATCACTCGCCACAGAATGCCCAAACTCTGACCTGCTGTTTGTAGCCACGGTATTTATGTGGTTGGTCCAGTTAAGTTTCTGGTCAGTGGTGACCCCCATGTTGATGGTGGGGGATTCGGCGATGGTAATGACATTGAATGTCAAGGGGAGGTGGTCATTGCCTGGCACTTGTCTGGTGCGAATGTTACTTGCCACTTATCAGCCCAAGCCTGGATGTTGTCCAGGTCTTGCTGCTTGCGGGCACGGACTGCTTCATTATCTGAGGGGTTGCAAATGGAACTGAGCACTGTGCAATCATCTTGGTGCTATGGTTGAGTCAGAAACTAGCTGGAAGGAATTTGAAGAGAGTTGAGCATGAAGCTGGGTAGCGACAACGTGTTCAAGGACCTTTGAAAGGAAGGGGAGGTTAGATATAGGGCACTGGTTAGAGAGACTGGAGGAATGAAGGCTAGGCTTTTTAAGGCGGAGACAATGAAATGAACTTTGAAGGGGAAGGGAACTGTGGCTGTACTAAAGAGGCTGCTTACAATGTTGGCAATCACTAGGACATAGAGATAGTTGGGTGGGGAGGGGATTCAGAGAACAGTTGGTAAATCTCATAGAGGAAATGAGCCTGACAAGGGCTGAGGGGAAAATGGGAAAGAGGTTGGAGAGTGATACGGAGCTAGCTCTGGGGTGGAGGAGAAGCTGAAATAAGTGGGGTGGGGGAGGCGGAGGGAGGAAGCAGCAGCTGAGGCAGCCATGGGGATAGTCTCGATCTTTGAGATGAAGAAGTCCATAACCTCCTCACACTTGTCAATGAAGATGAAGATAGAGGGAGTAGGGGTAGGAGGACGGAGGACGAGGTTAGTTTTATGTCAAAAGGAGTCTGGGATCATCCTTACCCTTAAGGATCGTAGAGTCAAATAGAGTGTACATCACAGAAACAGGCCATTTGGCCCAACTGGTCTATGCCGGCATTTATGCTCCACATAAGCCTCCTCCCACCCCTCTTCATCTACCCCTATCAGCATTCCCTACTATTTCTTTCTCCCTCAAGTGCTTATCTAGCTGCCCCTTAAATGTGTCTATACTATTTGCCTCAACTACTCCTTGTGGTAGCGTGTTCCACATCCTTACTGCTCTTTGGGTAAAAAAGTTTCTCCTGAATTCCCTATTGGATTGTTTAGTGTCTATCTTATATTTGTGTCCTCTAGTTTTGGACACCCCCACAAGTGGAAACATTTTCTCTACATCTACCCTATCAAACCCTGTCATTGTCTTAAAGACCTCTTTCAGGTGACCCCTCAGCCTTCTCTTTTCTGGAAAAAAGAGCCCCAGCCTGTTCAAACTTTCCTGATAAGGATATCCTCTCAGTTCTGGTATCATCCTTGTGAATCTTTTTTGAACCTTCTCCAACGCCTCTATATCCTTTTAATAATATGGAGACCGGAACTGTGCACTGTACTCAAAATGTGATCTAACCAAGGTTCTACACAAGTTTAACATAACTTCTCTGCTTTTCAATTCTATCCCTCTAGAAATGAACCCTAGTGCTTGGGTTGTATTTTTATGTTCTTATTAACTTGCATCGGCTACTTTTAGTGATTTTTGTATCTGTACCCCCAGATCCATTTGCTCCTCCACCTCATTTAGACTCTTATTATCCAAGCAGTTTGTGACCTCTTTATTCTTACTACCAAAATGCACCACCTCACACTTTTCTATATTGATATTAATTTGCCAATTACATGCCCATTCTGCAAGTTTATTAATGTCTTGCTGTATTTTGTCGCATTCTTCCTTTGTATTAACTATACCTCCCAATTTGATGTCATCTGCAAATTTTGAAATTGTACATACGAGTCCCAAATCCAAATCATTAACGTAAATTGTGAACAACAGTGGACCCAGCACCGATCCCTGTACAACACCACTTCCTACCTTTTGCCAGTCTGAGTAACTACCCTTAACCCCTACTCTCTGTTTTCTGTTTTGTAGCTAGCTTGCTATCCATTCTGCTACCTGTCCTCTGACTCCATGTATTCTGACCTCAGTCATGAGTCTACAGTGTGGTACCTTATCAAAGGCCTTTTGAAAGTCCAAATACATTACCCTTGTCTACACTTTCTGTTACTTCTTCAAAGAATTCATTAAGGTTGGTCAAGCATGACTTTCCCTTTTTGCAATCCGTGCTGACTACTCTTTTATTATATTTTCAGCTTCTAGTAGCTTTTCTATTCCATCTTTGAGTAAAGATTCCATTATCTTTCGTACCACCAATGTTAAGCATGAAGGTGTAGGAGGATTTGTCTGTGGCGATGGAGACATGCTAATGCTTAACATGGTCAAGCCACATCTGTGGTGGACAATCAGGCTGGTTGTACACCAGGTGCATTTGAATCTGTGACCTTTGGATACGAGGGAGAGGACTATACTGGGATAACAGTGGCTGTGAGAAATCACAAGTGACTTGGAGTGGATGAAGGCAACAAAAACAGAAGCATGCAGGGCTGCACCTCATAACACCATCATACCTATGTGCATGCACTACTAGAATAAGTCTACTAGTAAGCTTCATCAAAAAAAAAATTTTAAGTGACAAATTGAGTCCAACATATTAGATAATATATAGAAATGAAAGGCCTGATTTTAACACGGGGCGGAAATAAGGTTGCAGGGGCTGAAGCTGGCAGCAAACCGTACGGCCCTCCAGAGCGTGGGACCTGGGAGATATTAACTCCCGGGCCTCGTTTGCATGTCCCGAAACTGTCTCCCACCCAAAACTGGTGAAAATGATGTCACCGCCAGCGGTCAGGAGTCAAAATTGATAGGGGAGGAGGTCTGGCCGCTGCCGGAAGCGGTCCCCTGCAAGATTAATATGGATTAGCAGGGGTTCGGCAAGTCTCCGATCAGAGGATACGGGGGTGGGGGGTGGTGAGGAGAGAAGCCTGGAGCAGGGGAGGCCCCAGGTATCCTTGTGGGGCCAGGGGAAGCACTCCTGGTCCTCTAGGCCCACAAGAAACCATGCTTTTTTTTTAAAAGTCACTTACCTGAACCTGGATCCTTCCTCTTTGGCTGGCAGGCCAAAGACCACACGGACAGCAGTCGGGCCTGTGATTAAAATGGCGTGTGGGTCCCAATGACACCATCGGTATGCGACACTGCCATTTAATTTAGGCTTCTGCTCCTCTGGGGCAGGTATCCTTCCTGTGCCTGAAGTCAGGTAAGTAAAAATGATCGTGGGGCAGGAATGCATTGGAAACGCAGCGTGAAATCCCCGCCATCTTACCCCGCTGCCCGGCATTAAAATCGGCCCTTAAACTCCGCCACACATATTGTAAAAACAAAATAAAAGCCAGGGATTACTCGTTTACACAAAATAATTCAATCATGATGGAGCCACTCTAACGCACTGATACTATGAATATAGGAGTTACCGTGCCTCCATAGCGTTCCCTTTGTTTAACCAAGAGTTACCAGCACAACGCATTCACGTGAGTGATCATAATTCTTAGGTGGAAAGTCAGAAGATTACGATCACAATCTCACATCTGGCTGAAAGTGAGAGAGTTGGTAGGCCTGAATATAAGCTTGGCTGGGATGTTGAAACTGCTAGTCTTTCATAGTTAGTGCATAATAGACTGGCAACTTTGTTCTTAATTCTATGCGGATCAGATTAACAATGAATATATTTTCTGTCAACAAAAGCACACCAGCAAGGAAGTTGCATTTGTAATAGTGTGTTGTGTCGGATGTCACACAGCTACACGTTCTTACTAATGCAACTTTCTTAATGGGAAAAAAAGCAAGTAGGATTTCTCACAAAATTCTAAAACCTTGAGAATCTTTGTCTATTAAACATGGAAGTTCCATTGGATAGTTGTTAGCTCTGCTGGTTTCAGTAGGATACCTGAAGGCATTCCTAGCAGACCTGCCAAGTGTTGCAAAATTTCTCTTTGATTGAGGTTAGTGGGCTTGCTGATGAATATTTTAAGGGTCCAATCCTAAATAGTTTCCAAGGCCCTTTATCGGGGCCCTACGTGTTCCTAAATCGATGTCACTTCCTTAATGGAGAATACTGTGACATAATTAACATGGGTGTAAAAATAAGGGCTGTTAATAAGGATTATTATGATGCCTGAGTGTGTATTGTCCTTATGGATTTTATAATTCTATAATGCATAAACATTTCCATTAATATTATTATAGCTTTAATAGAGTAAGTTTCCATGGAAATGAATAGGGAGGAAGAAATGGCTTTTGAACAACAGAACACCTAAACAGGGTAAATATTTTGCTGGTGCACTCAGGACAAGTGAATTTACTCACGAAAAGATATATTTTACTCCTGGTACAAAGGAAAGCTTTGTTTACCTTATTTTTTCCATCCTTTCCCCTCCATAAAGATATCCAGTAGGAAGCTAATGTGTGGATTTATGAGAGGAGGCAATACAGCTAAGCAGGTCAGGGGAGAATATAGAAAAGCATAATAGGGCAGTTCACCCCCACTCAATAGCAAACAGCTGTGTGCATATAAAATCACGTGACATGGGTAGTACCCATGTGAACTTGTGTTTTTTTTTTGTTTTGTTTTAAACATAGACTAATTCCCTTCAGGCAGGACTCCAGAGAATCAGTCATATTATGATCTGGAATGCACCGCCTGAAAGGTTGGTGGAAGCAGATTCAATAGTAACTTTCAAAAGGGAATTGATAAATACTTGAAGGGGAGATAATTGCAGGGCTCTGGGAAAAGAGCAAGGGAGCGGGACTAATTGGACAGCTCAAAGAGCTGACACAGGCATGATGGGCCGAATGGCCTCCTTCTGTGCTGTAAGATTCTATAATTCTATATTTTGCAAAATGGAGGTTATTTTTTCAACGAGAGGAATGGTGCATTACCTTAAAAAGAGCGATTTACATTCATTCCTCCCACAGACGAGTTAAAATGACTACTCGGAGTACAGGGCTGCATACTCAATCCTCTTTGCCTCATTTTATTTTTAAATTTGCCTGTTTTGGTGTGGTGTATAAGTAAGGAAAATTGAAAATGTCCTTGTTTTGAAAAATTGGGAGCCATTTGTACCTGCTTTTTGCAGCGATTTTTGCCCTTGCATTCTTTAAAGGAAAAACAGAACCTCTTTGTGTTTACACTTAATGAAGCAGGCTACAGTATTTTTCATACTGAGGTCACCTTGTTCCTTTCACTATGAGAATAATTCCTAAAACCTGCAAGCTGTTTTTGTACTGCAAGCTATGAGTGAACGTTGTGAAACATTTTCAGTACTTCTCGGCTCTTTCCATTCTTAATGTAGTTGCTTGAGTGCTTGTCAATGGTGCATGTAGTTCACTAAAGTGGCTATTTCCTTATAATCCAGTGAGTCCAGTTACAATGTTTGTTCAGGTATTAAGGAAGAATTGTCATTTGTACTCTAGCCCCTAATTACCCAATTTGTTATATAAATTGTAACTTTTCCCGTTTTGTGTTGATGACAGAATCATTTAGAGGGCGTTTGAAGTGCAGAGGCTAAAAAAAATTGATTCCGTACTCTTACCCTTTGGTTGAGTTTCTTAATAGTCCCTAGAGTGAAAGCAAGACAAGTTCATTGCAGGTTTCCGCAAAAGTTATTTTTTACCATCTGCTTGTATGAGGATGTAGTTGTGTACGTTAAAACAGCAGAGTCCAGCACCCTTCAGGGCTGACTCTGCCTTGCTGCTTCCCTCTGCTTGGAGCCAATCATAATATGTCAGGAACCTTGGACATTTCCTATTCCAACACCCCTAATAATTCTTTTCCTCAGCTGTCGAGGGCTGTTTTCTTTAGGAAGTCAACAATGAGTAGGTCGAGGCTGGCCTGGAATCTGCCCTGTTTATGAGAATAAAAGGCTCCTCCCCCATACACCTTTGTAACACTGATATGTGGAGGTCACATCCGCCAAATCACACATTTGCAACTCTACCATGGAACACAACGACATAACCCTTATTGTACTGCTCTGTGCCTGTTTGGATTCCAATGCTTACCTTGTTGATTTATTCTTAGCAGAAGCTATATGCCTTCACTACATGTTTTGATTTCAGTAATTAACTGTGAACAAGGGAAAATGTAAACCCAATCACAAAACAGTCCTTATCCTCTGGGTGTTGTGCAAAAAGAGTTGTTTTGATTTTTGCGAAGTGCAAGGCATTTGCTAAAAACACACTTATCGCAGCACAGGCTGCTGACAGCTGTATGAAACTAGAGCATAAAAGCTCGTTTATGTCTTTAATGACCCACATAATGATGGAGCAAGTAAGTTATTCACAGTAACATACCATGGAATAATCTGAATACCCTAATGTATGGTGCCCGTAGATTAAGGAACATCTGTTCTTACCTTGAAAATAATGTGTTCTTAGTAGCTCTTCTAGTTACACTTACTGCAGTTGGGAAGTTTTAATCCAATCAGAAGGAACAATGCTTTGAACTGGTTTTACAAAACTGAAAAGTGATGCATTTTAACTCATAACAAACTGCTAACACGAAACAGCTCATATTGAAATGTAATTTTAAGACAAAGCACACATATTTCTTACTAATTTAAAAAAGATAATTTTACAGTACTTTCTACACAGGTGTTAGTTATTTTATCCTGCCACTGAATAAAAGGGAATTTTTATTTCTTTATAAGTTTGTTGTGGACAAAAGGCTTATTAATGAACTCATTGGGTACATTTGCACACTAGTTCTACTTGATGATAGCATTTTGCAGATGGCAAGAGTATTTTCTAATTCTGGGATAGATTTTGGCAAAGATGCAATCAGTTTGAATTTTGAAGATTTGAGCTATGCTCAATTCCTCCCCCCAACCCCCCTCTTTTTGTTTATGGATTTTCTTTGTTCCCATTTTCAAAAAAACTAAGACGGTGCCATTGTATGATAACAAACATGCACCAATTATGGAATCAGGTCAGGTTAGTGCCCTTGAATGTACTGCAGAGATCAGGAAATAGGTAGAGGGAAGTCTGAGAGTAGAAATCTGTAGAGAAGATTGAAAGTGGAAATGTGTAAGGGGATGGTTCAGAATGCGTAATGTATAGGGGGAAGGCTGAGAGTGGGCCATCTGTAGCAAGAAGAGCAGAAATGTGTAGAGGGACAGCTGAGAGTGGGAAATGTGTAGAGGGAAGTTGAGAGTGAAAATCTGTAGATAAGGTTGAAAGTGTAAATGTGTACGGGGAAGGTTTAGAGTGGACAATGTATAGGGGGGAGGCTGAGAGTGGGCCATTTGCAGATAGAAGAGCAGAAATGTGTAGAGAGACAGCTGAGAGGGAAGGTTGAAAGTGGAAATCTGGAGAGAGAAAGTGGAAATGTGTAGGGAGAATGCTCAAAGTGGGTTGAGAGCAGGAAATGTGTAGAGGGAAGTTGAAAGTGGAAATGCTTAAAGTGAAGGCTAAGAGTAAAAAATGAGTGGATGAATGTCTCATGGAAGGCTGAGAGTGGGAAATGTTGAGAGGGAAGCCTGAGAGCCTGAATATATTGAGGAAATTTGAGTGTACAATATGTATAGAGAGAAAGATGAGTCAGAAATGTTTGGGGTTTGGAGAAGAAAATGTGCAGAGGAAATTTGAATGTGGGATACATATAGAGGGAAGGCTGAGAGTGGACAGAATTTTTTTTTATTCATGCTCGGGATGTGGGCATCACTGGCAAGGCCAGCATTTATAGCCCATCCCTATTTGCCCTTGATGGGCAATTAGTATGTGGAGAGAAGATAGATAGTTGAACTATCTAGAGGAAAGGCTGAGATTGGGAAATGTGTAGAGGAAAGCCTCAGACTGGAAATGTATAGCGGGATGGCAGAGAGGGGGAAATGTTTGAAAGAAAGGTTGAGAATGGAAATGTATAGAAGCAAAACCAAAAGTGGGAAATCTGTAGAGGTAAAGTCAAGAAAAGGCAAACTGTAAAAGAAATATATAAAAGAAAGACTGAGATTGGGCAATTTGCAGAGGGAAGATTGAGTGGTAAATGCATAGAAGAAAAGTTAAGAGTGGAACTGTGTGGAGGGAAGGCTAAAAGTGGAAAAGGTATAGAGGGGAGGTTGAGAGTGGGCAGTGTGCAGAGAGGGTGTTGAATGGAAGAGGTATAGATTTAAGATCTTCAGCTTGCACCCCTCACCTCACCCCCTCGCCTCCCCCTCCCATATCAAAGGGGCATGTCTGGAAGAGTTCCTGGTCTTCACCAAAAAATTCAACCCATAAATACCCTTGAAAGGAATCACTTGAACTCACATCATCTAAGAGTTGGTGTGGCAAAGCATTAGAACCATAGAATCATAGAATGGTTACAGCACAGGAGGCCATTCAGCCCATCAAGCCCATACCAGCTAGCTGCAAGAGCAATCCAGCTAGTCCCACTCCCCCACCCTTTTCCCGTAGCCCTGCAAGTTTTTTTCCTTCAAGTACTTATCCAATTCCCTTTTGAAAGCCATGATTGAATCCGCCTCCACCAACCTTTCAGGCAGTGCATTCCAGATCATAACTGCTCGTAGTGTAAAAAAGTTTTTCCGTGTGTCGCCTTTGGTTCTTTTGCCAATCACCTTAAATCTGTGTCCTCTGGTTCTTAACCCTTCCGCCAATGGGAACAGTTTCTCTCTATCTACACCCCTCATGATTTTGAACACCTCTATCAAATCTCCTCTCAACTTTCTCTGCTCTAAGGAGAACAACCCCAGCTTCTCCAGTCTATCCACATAACTGAAGTCCCTCATCCCTGGAACCATTCTAGTAAATCTTTTCTGTGCCCTCTGTAAGGCCTTCACATCCTCTCTAAAATGCGGTGCCCAGAATTGGACACAATACTTCAGTTGTGGCCGAACCAGTGTCTTATAAAAGTTCATCACTAGGTTCTGTAAGGATTTTGGACATTGGGTCAAATCCCACCCTTCAGTTCATCATTACTAGGCTAAGGTAATCAATTAAGGAGGGGATGGCTTCTTCGGTGGGCTGGGTTGGGGGGGACCTCAGACAGAATGGCTGTGGGTTCCTGCTCCTTACAATAGTAAGTCAAGACAGGTGTCACTGATGTGTCCTTGCAGGTACCAGTGGCCTGCTCTGGGTATGTAAATGGCCCCAACTCCAGGATTTGGGACGTGCTTCACAACCCGGAGCCAGGGCGGGCAGAGGTTCTGCTCCACTGCACTTGTGCCAAATGAGCGCACCCCCAGGAATTTTGGGGCAATGTCTTTAGCTCATAGTATATATTGGGACATTATCATGTAAATACCATTATATGTAAATATTATTAAATGTGAATTTAATTATAAAAACGCTTTAGTGAAACATTTGAGACAGTTGTCATCGAGTTTATTCATTGGTTACATAATTATCTCAGCTAATTAGTTATCTGCAATAAAATGTTCCTTTTGTATGAACTACTTGTGCTAACAGCCTTTGGCTTTGTTGATAATGTGTGAGTCATGCCTCTGAAATCTCATGCGTGGCCTTGGTTAGTTAAATCATTGGACTGTTACAATGATAAAATATCATTCATAGATAAGCTCTAAAATTTATCTACAAGCAGATTTTCAGTTTTAATCTAATTAAAATATTATTTATGATGTTACAATTTTTGGAGAAATGAAGACATATATCTATTTTTACATCCATAGTTTATTGCATCACATCAACAAGTCACTGTCCAAACACAGCGACATATATTGTAAATGCAGCTAATGCCAACTTGTTAATAAGGCCTCACTACAGCATTAAAATTATTAAAGAGAAATACAACCCAGCCTGCATTTTCTTCTTCCATATGTGGAAGTGAGTATGGTCTAGAAATTACTATTGGCAGTGTTAGTACACAAATGCATAATGCCTTCAAATGACATTTCTCTGACTACTGTTTTAATGCAAGCAGTAACAATTTTTTAAAACGAGTTCATGCCTCTGCTAAACTGGCAGACAATGGAATGTCATGCGGATGCATTAAACATTCGTCTGCTAATATCTCCAGCAAAAATGATTAGGCTTATCCGTGCAGTCTCCAGCTATATAATGGGAAGAATGTGTCTAAGCAGACATGATTGGAGCTGGGTGTTTAACACTAGTTTGTGAATATACAAACCTCAGAGGCTCTGTGGAGAAGCAGAAATTCCCATATCCCATTCATTAGTTCACCAATTGTCTCTGGAGCCAATCATCAATTTGAAATGTTTTTAATTTAGAATTTTTTATTTCATTAGAGTGAGGGTTGGCAAAGCACAATATCCCAAGAGAATTATGGACAGGCAAGACCCTAAAGTCTCCCCATTGCAGCATGTAATCGGTTCTTAAGTGAACCCAAGGTTTTTGCCTCCATTACTCTACCTGAAAGCCCATTCCATGTATTGCTCATTCTTTGCATGACAAACTTCCTGATAACAGTCCTAAATTTGCCCTTTTCTAGTTGGAACTTATGTCAGACTCATGCAATTTAATTGAAAGTAATTTCTAGATTTATTGTCTCCATACTTTTTACTATCTTCTATACCTCTTTAAGGTTGCCTTTCATGCACCTCCTTTCAAGGCTTAAAAACCTCAGTTTCTTCAATCTTTCCTCATTATTCATACCCCTGACACTAGGAATCATTCTCTTGGCTCTTCTCTGCATTGCTTCCAGTGCAAGAATGTCTCCCTTTTGTCTCATTGACCACAGATGGAGACAGTACTCGAGGTGTGACTGACCAGACCACTGTACAGTTTGGTCATTTTAATCTAACTATTGACTCTGTTGATTGCTTCCCTGCATTGGTTGAACATGATAAGCATTGAGTTTACTAAGATGCCTAGGTCTCTTTCAACTTCATCCTTGGCTATTGCAGCACCATTTTTTAGTATGTGCATTGTCTATTTTTCCTTCCTACGTAAAGTGCTTTACACTTGCCTGCATTAAACTTCACCCTCCATTCTTCTGCCCATTTACTTATTTTGTAATTAAATTGCCACCTCTGAGATCACTGCCCCTCCTACTTGGTATGGGACAGTGTCATGTACAATAAGGATTGACTCACAAGTCACAAGTCACAGTCACTCCACAAAAGTATCTGCAAGGAAAGGTCAGTAAAGCAGTACCACCTTCACATAAGTGCAACTACTTTTGAATGCAAAGGAAAAAGGCATTGCTAATGTTGTGGGGTGTCGTAATGCCACAGTAAGAAATGGAAGTCATATATTCTGCAGTAGACAGCAATGTTTAACAGAAGGTAGGCCATCGCTACTGAAGGAGAACCTGCTACAGTTCAGGAAGTCATTCTCATTTGAGGAAAGAGTGATAGAGCTCCCGCAATGCAACTTGAGTGAGTTGGTAGAAGATGTCGATGTGGGTTGGTATTTCCCCATTGAGGGTTCATTGTTCTCTTTCCTTTCTTTCCTCCTGGTCCTGATAAATGTGTCCTAAAATATCAACTTTTAAGCCCTTCGCATGCAGATGACAGTAACGATGAAGCTCATGAGTACACATTTGCCTAACTATTAATTTGCCTTTAAGCTGTCATTCTTTATATCTTCAGAGCAATTAGAGGCCAAACAATCCCCAGAACCTGCAAAAAGTAAATCATGTGGCACTGTATCACCATTCTAAGACTAGGTATGCAGCAGCCCAGTCACATTCATGGGGGAGAAAGAAAGAAAGTATAAGGGGAATACTGGGGAACAGGAAGAGCAGGAAGAGGAAGAAGAGGAGGAGAGAGCCTTCTCTAGCAGCTGCACAGAAAGTGGACCCAGATCTCTGTTATGCCGCATTCAAAAGAAAACTGCTTTCAGAGCACGATAAACTGTTGCAGTCATCGGGTGATGTGCTGAGCAACTTTCACACAATGGCAACAAGTATGGAGGAGTCCATATCCTGCATGTGTGAGGTGCTAATGCACAGTATTAAAAACATACAGTCATCCTTGGTGTGGATAGCAGCTCCAGGGTCTTCTGCTGTGTAATCGCTCACAGTTGAGATCTTTTGGCCAGTCTTAGGTTCTATCACAAATCTTAGACTGCTGCAATGCAGGCCCTTGGCTGCACTGTGACAAGAAATAATGGGGGCTTGTGAGAAAGGAACAGCGATAATCATGGGTGATTTTAATCTACATATAGATTTGAAGAATCTGATCGGCAAAGGTAGCCTCGAAGATGAGTTCATATAGTGCTTTCGGGACAGTTTCTTAGAGCAGCACGTTCTAGAGCCAACCAGAGAGCAGGCTATTCTAGATCTGGTAATGTGTAATGAGACAGGATTAATTAATGACCTCATTGTAAAGGAGCCTCTAGGTAGCAGTGATCACAATATGATTGAATTTCACATTTAGTTTGAGGGAGAGAAGAGTAATTCTAAGACTAGAGTTTTAAATTTAAATAAGGGCAATTATGAGGGCATGAAGACAGAGCTGGCTAAAATGAACTGGGAACTTAGGTTAAGGGATATGTCAGTACAGATGCAGTGGCAGACATTTAATGAGATATTTCATAACACTCAGCAAAGATACAGTCTAGTGAGAAAGAAAGACTCTAGGGGAAGGATGTACCATCTGTGGCTAACTAAGGAAGTTAAAGACCATATCAAATTGAAAGAAAAATCATACAATTCCACGAAGATTAGTGGCAGGTCAGAAGATTGGACAGAATATAAAAAACAGCAAAGAATGACTAAAAGAATAATAAGGAGGGAGAAATTAGAGTTCGAGAGAAAGCTAGCTAGAAATATAAAAACGGATAGTAAGAGTTTCTACAGGTATTTAAAAAGGAAAAGAGTAAGTAAAGTGAGCGTTGATCCTCCAGAGAGTGAGTCTGGGGAATTAATAATGGAGAATAAGGAAATGACGGATGAATTGAACAGATATTTTGTGTCTGTCTTCACTGTAGAGGATACAAATAACATGCCAGAAATAATTGTGAATCAAGAGGTGAAAGGGAGGGAGGAACTTAAAACATTTACAATCACAAAGGGTTCTGAAAAAAATATTGGAACTAAAAGCTGACAAATCCCCAGGTCCTGACGGACTTCACCCCAGGGTCTTAAAAGAAGTGGCTGCAGAGATAGTAGATGCATTGGTATTAATTTTCCAAAATTCCCTAGGTTCTGGAAAGGTCCCATCAGATTGGAAAATATTCAAGAAAGGAGGGAGACAGAAAGCAGGAAACTACAAGCCAGTTAGCTTAACATCTGTCATAGGGAAAATGCTAGAATCTATTATTAAGGAGGTTATAGCAGGGCACTTAGAAAATCTTAATGCAATCAGGCAGAGTCAACACGACTTTGTGAAAGGGAAATCGTGTTTGACTAATTTATTAGAGTTCTTTGAGGAAGTAACAAGCAACATGGATAAAGGGGATCCTGTGGATATGGTGTACTTGGATTTCCAGAAGGCTTTTGACAAGGTGCCACATCAAAGGCTACCACACAAAATAAGAACTCATGGTGTAGGGGGTAACATATTAGCATGGATAAAGGATTGGTTAGCTAACAGGAAACAGAGAGTAGGCATAAATGGGTCATTTTCAGGTTGGCAAGATGTAACGAGTGAAGTGCCACAGGGATCAGTGCTTCGACCTCAACTATTTACAATCTATATCAATGACTTGGATGAAGGGATCGAATGTATGGTTGCTAAATTTGCTGATGACACAAAGTTAGGTAGGAAAGTAAGTTGTGAAGAGGACATAAGGAGTCTGCAAAGGGATATAGATAGGTTAAGTAAGTGGGCATAAATTTGGCAGATGAAGTACAATGTGGGAAAATGTGAACTTGTCCACTTTGGCAGGAGGAATAGAAAAGCAGTATATTATTTAAATGGAGAGAGATTGCAGAACTCTGAGGTACAGAGGGATCTGGGTGTCCCAGTACATGAATCACAAAAAGTTAGTATGTAGGTACAGCAAATGGAAGGCAAATGGAATGTTGTCATTTATTGCAAGGGGAATAGAATTTAAAAGTAGAGGGGGGAAAAAATTGGATAGGGGCCATTTTGGTCGTAGGTAGCATGATGTGCTATTACCCCATGCCCAATGGCCCCTGCGCAGGCAGGATGCAAGTTTGGGCCCACCCCAGGATTTACCCGCAATCAGCGTTCCTTTCCAGACCTTGGACGTGGAATCAATGCAATTCTCACTTTCCACCACCAGAGGGAGCGCAATCTCTTAAAGGGAGGATGTTTCTTAGAAATCTCTTAAAGGTAGCTGGTACCTGTTATTTGCTGAAAATAACAGTCTATTGTCTGTACGAAGTCTGAACGGAGATCAGACATCACACACGTAAAACACAGCTGCAGGTCTCATCCCTATGTTTACACATTGATGAGTTATGTTGAAATATTGAATAAAGGTTGCGCACTTTCAAATCCCACATCCTCCAATCTGCACGCCAGACCTTACCAATCTGGTGATCTGAGTTGGTACCAGGCCTGTGAGAGTGCATGCACCAAGGTTCTCTGCTGATGCATTAGAGACCTTAGGTGCAAGAGGTGGACAGAAGGAGGGACATCCTATAACCGTTGGGGGGGGGGGGTTGGCGGGTGGGGAAGGGAAGCGGCCCTCCAGGCATATACTCAAATGACAATGGGAGGCAGCGGGGGACGATGTCAATGCCAGACGCACAACATCATGAACATTGATGCAGTGCAGGAAGAAGTTCAATGCTTTGACATGAGTGGGCAAGGTGAGTGAGGTCAACTGTCAAGTGGCGTCTCCTATCAACTGCACCAGGCACTACAGCGCCCATCCCCCACATACCAACAAACTCTTTCCATCAGTACTTAACTCTTCCAACCAGATGTTTCCGCTCACCCTCACACATTACTGCTGTTTCAAGCCACCCATCCACAACTCACAGGCCACACACATTGGCAGCTATTCAACCATGACAGGCACATCACCCAGACACACGTCCCGCTTTCTTGCAGAAGGTGGCGCATATCTAGAGCCCGTTGAGCCTGTTCCGCCATTTAGTGAGATCATGGTGGACCTGTGACCTAACTCCATATACCTGCCTTAGCCCCATATCCCTTAATACCCTTGGTTCACAGAAATCTACCAATCTCAGATTTAACTTTCACAAGTGAGCTAGCACCAACTGCCGTCTGCAGAAGAGCGTTCCAAACGTCTCCAACCCTTTGCGTGTAGAAGTATATCCTAACTTCACTCCTGCGCGTCCTGGCTCTAAATGTTAGGCTATGTCCCCACGTCCTAGTATTCAAGTCTAGCAGACCTCCAAAAACAGTTACAAATTTCTCCGCAGCCAGAAACAATAATCCAGCCGCTAACCTGTAAATCTTGTATGGTACCTTTAAATAGCGCTGGTGGGGGGGTCCTCCAGGCACTCTAAGACACGTTCAGGTGGTGGGGGTTAAGACTGTGCGTTGAGTTGAGCGTTAAGTCCCAAAATGGTGTCTATCACTTTAAATCAGTGTTGCACACTGATGGAAGCCATTTTCTCCCTACTTTACATGATTCCAGCGTGCGTTATCTGCGCCTGCGCTAACTCCTATACCAAGATGGCGTCTGGCGCACGTCACGCAGGAAACGTGCATGCGCATCCAAGACAACATCTTGGATGTCGGAGAGGTCGCGTAGCGCCGAAACAACGGGCGCTACAAGGCCAATTTCTAGCCCGAGATGTTTTGCTACAGTTGTACAGGGCATTGTTGAGACTACATCTAGAATACTGTGTGCAGTTTTGGTCTCTTAATTTAAAAAAGGACATAATTGCTTTGGAGGCAGTTCAGAGAAGGTTCACTCTCCTGACTGGGATGAGGGGGTTATCTTATGAGGAAGGTTGGACAAGTTGGGCCTGTATACACTGGAGTTTAGAAGAATGAGAGGTGATCTTATTGAAACATATAAGATCCTGAGGGGACTTGAAGTAGTAGATGCTGAGAGGATGTTTTCCCCTTGTGGGAGAGACTAGAACTAGGGGCCACAGTTTAAAAATAAGGGGTCTCCCATTTAAGACGGAGATGAGGATAAATTTTTTCTCTCAGAGGGTCGTGAGTCTGTGGAACTCCCTTCCCCAGAGAGCGGTGGAGGCAGGGTCATTGAATATTTTTAAGGCTGAGTTAGGTAGATTCCTGATTTACCATGGAGTCAAAGGTTATAGTAGGTAGACGGGAAAGTAGAGTTGAGGTCACAATCAAATCAGCCATGATCTTATCAAATTGCAGAGCAGGCTTGAAGGGCCGAATGGCCTACTCCTGCTCTTAATTCGTATGTTCGTACGTACGTATGGACAGGCTCAGGAAAGAAGTAGCTCAAGTGAAGGTAAAAGTGTCCACGATGTACTCTGCCAATCCTGTCATGGGGTTGGACAACCTCAGCCCTCAAACCTATGGCGAGAGAGGCAGAGAGGCCAGGAGAAGGGGAAGGTTGGAACAGATCTTGGATGTTGGTGGTCTCTCTCCAGAAGCCTCCACCTCCACCATTGTCAGCCTCTCCCCTCCTTGACTACGAAGAAGGCCAAAAGCAGGTGAGGCCAGGCTATTCCTGCAGCAGCTAAGCTGCAACCTGAAGCTGGCCCATTTGGTGTGTGTGAGCTCACAGAGATCACAAGCTACCATGGGTCCCAGACCATGACAGTGACACATAGCTGCCATCTTCCTGCTCTGTTCCTTCTTCAGGGGAACTTTTTAGATGAAGCATCAGGCTACTTAGCCGAGCACAAAAGACAGCTACTGTTAGAAAGGGGAAGCACCGTGTTGGAAAGAATTAGGTTGACAATCACAATTGGATGTGTGTGCAATAAATGTGTTGGTTGGAGATCATGCTGTGCGCAAAGACTTTTTGATGTTACTGGGAGTTGAGGTTTCAGTAGAAGATAAAACGATAGAGATAAGGAGTGTGGATGGATTTAGAGTAGGTTTTTCAAATGTCTTTATTCCAGAGGAAGCTGAAGGGGAAGAAATGGATCACAGGAGTTGTACTGAATGGGATGATCAGGAGAAAGATGGGATTTCTCCTGATGCTTTATCCAGTAGCATCCTGACAGCCCGGTGGTTGTCTGGAGTCTCCTCTTCGTCATCCATGGAATCTTACTGCTCTTCCTGTGCCTGCTCCCTTTCTTGCTTCTCCAGGTGGATGCCCCTATCAATGGCTAGGTTGTGGAGCACACAGCAGGCTACTATAATCCCGGATACTTTCCCCGGATTATATAGGAGGACACCCCTTGAACGATCCAGGCATTGGAACGTCTGCTTCAGAATGCTAATGATGTGATGTTCTCAGTGGTAATTCTAATGGAGGCATTAGTTTCATTTTATCACTGCTCTGCATCATTCGATGGAGCCCACATTAACAACAGCAACAGAGGGTACAGCCAAACAGCCAGCCCTTCAATTCTTGCCTTTCTTCAAACAAGGGTGAAATGGTAGATTGCCTGAGGATGAAGGCATCATGCAAGCTGCCAGGGAACCTAGTATTCACCTTCATAATTCTGTGCTGGTGATTGCACTCTAACTGGACATTAATCTCAAATCATGTAAGGGGCACTTCTTGCAATGGAAGCCTGCAGGCCTACATGGGTCCTGTCAATGACACCCTGCATGTGCTTGCTGCTCTCTAGCATCCATGGAAAACACAATGGGGTAGATTTTATATTTATAGCCTGGATGTTAAGCATTGCCTGGGTGGAGCGCAGAATGGAAAACTGCATGCCTCCCCTTCAGATATCCCTTTCTGCATTCCGGCCAGGTGGTGCTTAATGCCCAAGCGATAAAGATGAAAATCTACCTGATTTGATCTGGCAATCTGTGGCCTGCTCTCCATTTAAGAACTGCCGACTGGCTAATGCAAGTTATGTTCCCAGTGGCCCCCCGAAACCCTCTAGTGACATAGAAATTGAATGCTGTGATAATCTTCACTGGCACAGACAGTATGGTGGAGGCTCAGGACATTGGTTTCAGGTTCTCTCCCAGCAGGTGATACAACTCTCTGACCACCACCCTACTAATCTGGAGCTTCCAATGGCATTGCTCCTCCCTAAGGTCCAGAAATGTCTGGTGGGACAATAAACCCATTCAGCTGGGTACCTCTGAGTTGGTGCTCTCCTCCTTTGGTGCTACCTTACTACTGTTGTATCCAAAAGAGCTTTGTGCTCATTCTGCTCATCCTCCTCCTCCAGACAACACATGTACAAAGGGATTCCACATGGGACCCAGTGATAGTTGTACTCACTGCAGCCAAAAAATTTGAAAGACACTATCCCTTTAAGGTCTAGTCTAGCAACAAAACAATTCCGTTTTTCAGTAACTACAGTTCCTCTGCCTCAGAATTCTTGCAGACTCGTGCCTCACAGTGCTCAAAAGCTCTTTGTTTTTTGCTAAACCCCTTCCCCCTCTTTTTGTGTGGGCAGCTAACAGATGATCTGCGGCCAGCGTTTGGACAGGAAATCAGGTCACAGGTTGTTTTGATGTCATAAATGCAACAAAACTGTATCATCTGAATGCCTCCTTGAGGTACAACATTGCAGGGGCCTTTACAGCTGAGGACTGGAAGTTCATGGACAGTCCAATGGGAGTAGAGACTCAGCATTACGAGTTTCTGCCCATATTTCCAGTTGGCTGCACCTCCCATTCGGGTGTTTTGGGGGTGCTGTACCCAGGAAAATTGACGCTCTCGTCATCTATCATAGCATCTAACAGTCTTTTAAAAAAATTCAAGGTTTTAGTTCCCATTACCCTGCATGGAAGTCCATTCGAATTGTTGTCACTCTTGACATGAAAAGCAACTTCTTAACATCAGTCTTAAATTTGCTTTATGCCAATTTGCACCCGTACCCCTTTGATCTACAGTCACGATTTAGCTAAGTAATGTTCCAGAATTACCCTTTCTGTACCATTTTTTGCTTGTATATTTCTATCAGGTCTGTTCTCAGTCTTCTCCTGTCAAAGCTGAAGGGGCCAATTTCCTCCAGTCTTTCCTGATTTTAACCTTGTCAACTCCAATTGCAGTAAGAGGGAAAGAAAGAACTTTCATTTTCGTGGCACCATATGAAGTCCTCAGAACTTCCCAAACTGCATTAGAATAAATGGATTACTTCTGAAATGAAGTTATTGATGTTATGTAACAAATGCAGCAGCTAATTTGCACACAGCGAGGTCCCACAAACAGCAATGAATGAACGACCAAATAATCTGTTTTTAGCAGTGTTGGTTAAGGGAGGAATGTTGGCCGGGTCATTGGATTACTCCCTACTCTTCTTCAAATAGTAGTGCCAACCTGGAGGGGAAATCAATGCATAAATCACCTCATGCTGCCCTTATTCACCTTCTACTACAGGTCAGCTCCTCAGCTTTCAGTTGAGGAATGATTCATATTGTTAATACGGATCTGGTGAGGGGATAAATAAATAACACGTGTGTATACCTAGCTGAGTTTGAATAAGGTGCCTCAATCAGAGGCATTAACCTGTTTTCAGGTGTGCAGTGCTTTTTCCTATTTTGTACAGCTTGCTCGATAAGTCTGCGAATGAAAAACACATGGAACAAATTTTATCCACTAAGTATATTAACGCAATTTTAAATATTTTGTTTCCAAATACTGTCAGAGCTGGCTTATCCATGATTCATTAAACCAAATGTCTGAGGAGCCAAACAATTTTCTTTGATAACCGAACAGTTTCCATTATAAATGCAATCCAAAAAACTGTCTAGCAAATCCAAATTGAATCAACCTGATACCACTCAGCAAACCCCCATTGTTCATAATTCATTAAACTGAAACAGTTACCTAGACTGTGTAAATGTATTTCAGTAGAAATGAGGGCCTTGAAATTATGGTGTGCAAATATTAGAATACAAATATTTAGCACATTCGTATGAAATTCATTTCTCAGCTGTTTTATTGAAGGCATTAACCCAAAATGGGATAATGCCTCTGTTAAAATATTGGACAAAGGAATTTCATATGAATATGTTAAGCATTTGTATGGCAGAATTTCGAGGCTATAGATTAATGCACTCAGCAGCCATTTGCTGAGGTATTGGACATTCGGAGGCTAGAGAGATGGGTCACGGTCAGCGTCAGGCAGAAGGTTGCAGAATCACGTGCAAGGCTATAGGGTTGGGCCAGGATCTTGTAGGATGCTGCAGTCACATGCTTCAAACATTGTTTCTGGGTTGTTTTTTTAAAACATATGTACATGCAGTGCTGTGAGAGAAAGCAAAGGAATGGCCAGATCCACCCATCCTATTGGAAGGAAACACTTTAGTACACACTGTGACCCAGAGATTCAGCATGTCCTTTCTGAGCTGTTCCCTTCCTCCTAAATAAAAAAAAGGACATAATGATCCACTGATGTTAAATTGTAAACAAAATTATCCTTAATTATCACAATGTGATCATCCCACATGGAGGCCTGCGTCTGGGCCGGCTCCAAAAGTAGCTCTCATGGCCCAAAATAATCCTGGATGCTAGGAGTTCACTTCCTGTAGTTTCTCCCCTCCCATTGCCACCTCCTCTTCCTTCACTGACTTTTTGCTGGGGCACAGTTCCACAATTAGCTGTGTTTTTATGATTTCATAAATTATAATAAAATACTTAAAATTCATAATTATTCTGAGGCCACATGAATACTCTTATTCTAATCTATTATTTTTATCATGAAAAATGACAGAAAGCAATTTCAGATTTTACACTTTTTTAACCTACAATGGACATTTAGCATTCAGACAGTTAAACCCACTTAATGCACAGTTACTCTGAGTCTCCCAGCCTTTTGTCACTATGGGGCCGATTTTAGCACCTGCTCTCGGGTGCGTTCTCGGCGGGGGGGCCTCGAAAATCCCGAAATGGAGGAGCGGGACCGGATCGCGCCTCGATCCCGCCCACTTCCGGGTTCCGTGCTGACGTGCGGGGGTGCGTGCGCAGCCCCCGCTGGTGGGAATCCCGCAAGCAATTAAAGCCAGCGGGATGCCACTTGAGTGCATTTACTTTGCTTGTTCAGGTCATTAACTGACCTGATTAAGGGACTGTGTGTGATTTTGGATAAACATGGGACTGTTTCACACACTGGGGGAAACAGTCCCAGTTGAACTGGACGTGTTGCAGCCGTCAGCCTGTGGCAGCTGCAAAGGTCCATTTGACAGGTGGCGGGGGGGAGACCCTTAGCCATTGCAGGAGGCCGCTCTGTCACTTGGGACAAAGTTTGGCCTCCACCACCCTCCTCCTGATGGTCGAAGTCACCAACCTGCACACTTACCCCGGGGTCCGGAGACATGTACCTACCTTGCGGACCCCCTCAGATGTACATATTGCGGATGGGGGCCGCCGTAGCTGCTGTCATGACCCCCTCGGAGGACGAACAGCATCACCAGCCTCACCAGCCTCGCCATGCACGCCGTCCACCTCTGACACGTGAAGCTCCACAACAGAGTGCTGTGACACATCCACCTGTACAGCAGGAGGGAGGGCTACCGCAGAGAGAGATGCGTCGCAGAGGGCACTACCCTCGCCACACGTTCCACAGACCGAGGCTCAGCCTCCTGGACCTCTCTGAGCAGCAGTGCACACGGAGGCTCAGAGTCAGTCGACATGTAGCCGTGGACATCTGCAGCCTCTTTCATGCCGAGTTGCTCCTGGCTGGCCCGTGCACTATCTTCCTACCTGTCGCTGCCAAAGTCACTACTGCCCTCCCGAACTTCTGCTCCACAGCCTTCCAGGCTGCAACCGGGGACATCCCCGGTGTCTCTCAGTCATCTGTGCAGAAGAGCCCTGCAAATACACCTACACCCACTCTGCAGTGACACACTGGGTGGCATCAGTGGTGGGTCCTCATAGGGATACCCAGGAGCGGGCATTATTCCACAAACCGGACAGGATTCGCGAAGACATGGCAGTATTGGTGCCAATATAACGTGTGATGTGAGTTGTTCTTTACGTCAATAGATGTAAGAACCATGACAAACCCTCAAACACCCATGTGCATCCCCTTCATGCTCACGACACGTTTGTCTTACGCTGCCTACTGCACATATGTGATGCATGCCCTGTGGCTGCAGCACAGGTGGTGGCAGGTTGAGTGAGGCTGGCCGTGAGAGAGATGCACGAGAGGGTGAGTATGGGATAGAGCCATGAGATTGTATGAGAATTGGGTTGCGTGGTAGTGGCGGGGTGAGTACTCGCGAGGTGAGTAGGTGCAGGTAAGATGAGGATGAGGTTTGAGTGGGTATGAGGGGTGATGTGACAGAGTAGTGTTGGCAGTGCTGAAGGAGATGTGGGGTGGGGGCAGTGTTGTGGCAGACGGAGTGTAGGGGAATGAGTAAGTGTTCTCACTGTGGCTGACCTACTGAGGTCATTGGAGCGCCTCCTGCCCTGTATGCAGGTGGGCGATATGTTGGTGGTGCAGGTGACCTCCTCTGGCACCTCGAGCCAGGCCTTCTTGGTGGCAGAGGCAGGCCGCTTCCTCCCGCCCGCCGGGTGGAAGATCTCTGTCCTCCCCCTCCTCCTCACCCCATCTAATGATACCTGGGGTGAGGCATCATTAAACTGGGAGCAGCCTTCCCCCTGGGCTGCTCCATGCTGTAATTTTTGCTGTTTGGGGCAGCATCTGTCAGTGGAGGACTGCCCCTTTAAATAGAGCGCCTCCAGCTGACAGATCTTACTGCGCATGCGCAGCCCGCCCGACGCGCAGATCAGCATCGGGGAACCCGGAGGAGCAGGTAAGTGGATCCAATTAGTGTGTTGCCTGCTATGATCGCGCGGGCAACCCACTAATTTCACCGGGCGCGTTTTCAACGCGCCCGCTGGCCCACCCACCCAGAACCCGCACCCCTGGTAAAATCGGGCCCTATATATCAGAGCTGTTGTTATAAAGCTGGGAGGATCAGAGGCAGTAACTGAATAATAGTGAGCATTTCAATTAATGTATAGATCCATAATCAAATCAAATGCTAATACTGATCCTAAAGGTGTACACATACCTGTGACCTCATTCAAACTTATACTTAGGTGCTGCTTCAGGGTCTGCTCCATTTACAAAGATGCCACTGTCATGACATCATACCTTGTTGCTTGGAGACAAAAAAGTAACACACCAGGTAGAAATTTAAAGGAGCATTATTGCCTCATTGGGAGTTCTGCACTTCCTGGCTCTGCAGATGTTATATCTGCGGCATCACTTTTTCAGCGTAGATTTTTAAATTGAAACTCTGATATACATTTGATGTTACTAATTTAAATGTTATCAACAATAAGATATTTCATCTTTTCAAAAATGTTCAGAAAGCCCAGACCATAGAGGTCCTAGTTGATAGTCTCATGGCGATGCTGTACTCACACTGAGAAATTAATGAATTTATGACTGATAAATGACCTTCATGTCTACATATGGAAATGAAAGGCATATATGGAGACAGATATGTGTCTTTTGCTAGATTTTTTCAAAATCCAGCTTTATTTATTAGGTTTAAGTAACATTTTAATTCCCAAAGTGTAATTTTAAATACATAAGTTGAAAATATCAGAAATAAAACTCCTATTACTTCATCAATACATCGCCTCTGATATCCATGTATCACATTGCTGTTTATTCATCAATGTTCATGTAAACCATGTCATTTTATTTAATTACACAAATAAACTAAAATCCAATATGAAATTAATTCCTGTAACTGTGAGAGTCAGTGAACATTTCATGGAGAACAAATGCAACATTTCAGGTTTAATTTTTAAAATGTTAAGTAATATAAAGTATCTAGTATGCTGATAAACATAAGGTAAAATATTTCTTATTATTGACACTGAGATTACAGTACAGTTCCTTCCGCATACATACACACCGCCCCCCCCCCCCTCCAATTTTCTCCCTTCTTCTTCCGAAGGTGCCAGCCCATGCTGGGGCACAGCTCCAGACCCTCTGGCACCTCATTTCGAAGAATAGCCACGCTGAGAAATGAATGAATCAATTTCCATGAGCATAGATTCTCAGGGATGCCAACAGGAGTCAGTTTTGGGCTGCCAGTAGGGAGTAGGGCTGGGTCAGGCAGCTGCATCTCCCGCATGCCCTCGCTAAGCCCGCCACTGACTATTTTCAATAGTAAGTACTAGCTGCGCTAACATCTTGACACTCCTTCGTAAGGCTAACCCAATTCAGGAAACACCTTTCATTTCTGTTCCTCACATGCAAAACTGTATGGCTTTATCATGATTGATTTTTACAAGTTTTTCACAGTCCTTAAGAAGTCTGTCACTTTTTTTTGCTATTTGCCTTTTGCCCATTTTACGCTGCGGGGAGGACTGTAAACCAAGGTAATAATGGAGGAAAATCCCATCACTGCTCTCTATTAGTCTTCCTCACATGTTGACTCACACCTACTTTTTTGTGAAAATCAACATCCATATAGCCCAACATATCCTGCAAAGCACGTTCAAAATTTCTAACATCAAACTAAAACATATAGAAAACGCACAATAAAATATGTATCTATGTTAGAATGGCTCCTCCTAAACCATATATTGTGCTATGAAAGATCCACAGGTTTTATATTGGAATAGCGGACATTGAGCTAATTAAAGTACTACTAAGCCTTCCCCTCATGCTTTAATTAGCTTTTCTGTCTCTTATTCTGGCATAAACCCAACTGGATCATTCATTCTAGCCACAGTAAGCTTCAGTAACTGTTCTGTATTAGCTGTATTATTGCCGTACTTTCAAAATGTAACTGCCACACTCACTGCTATTAAGATCAGTGCTTATATTTACTTAAAATTCCTGAAGGAGTTCAGATCCTTGGTAAATGTGCAACGTAGCGAGGACCTTTTGTTGTATTGAAATGTATTGAATGAGATTTTTGAGTCAAATATTTTGGGAAAGATCAGAATAAATTCAGCCCATTGCCAACTGCTGTTACCGTCCACCGGGCCCTCTGCCAAAGAGGCTAGTGCAGTGGCAAGAGCTACCTCAGATTTATGTGGCTTGGAAAGGATGATCCCAACATCTGATCGTTAATCTAGTGGAAAATGGCTGGTGCGGCAGTGGAAAAAAAACTCCAATATGTACTGCTAATTGTAGCTTTTTCCCCTCACTTTTTTTTGCAGATGCCAAAGCAAACATCAGAGATTACTATGGGAAGATGCCGATGCACTACTGGAAAGGGAATGAAGGTTTATTCGAGCCCGCCTTCTCACAGTCCTGTAAGCCTCAACTATCTCACTGATATTTTTTTTCTTTCCACTCGTCAGTTGTAACACAGAGAAGGCAAAAAAAGGGCAGCAGATCATTAAAAAAAAGCAAGAGAAAAATCTCTAGATGGTGAAAATTATATGCAATTGACCTTCATATTACTGATAAGGAACAGACTTTATAGTTAAGACATTTTTTAAACTGTCATTTAAGTAACAAAGTACATTGAAAATCTACTGCTCACACTTAGACGGACAATGGGGGATATCTCCAGCATTTGGTTTAATTAAGCACTTCACTATTAAAGTTAAAAAATCGTGAAGTTAATTATTTTTTCAAAAAAATGCCTCCATCTTCTTGACACATGCTTTAGGTCTAAAGTGTACAGCACTATGCGGCATTACACACTGATGCAGATCAGTGGAATTTCAAATTCACACTGATTTAATTTACAACAGTTCCATGCATGACGCAGTAATATATATCATTGCTAAATATTTTCTTTCCATTTCCTGATTTGTTTATCTAGAACATTGCACTATATCATATATACAACACATTTAAAATATGAGTGTCTTACGAATATGTGTATAATGAAATTACTATTAAAAAAATAGATCTTTAGCAGTCACACGGTTAAACCTTACAGGATCATTGCTTCTTTAACAAAACGTTATTTTTAAAAAAATCTCTGCGTTAATTTATCTGCATGAAATGATGCCTGGAGCGTCATTCTTTGTATATGAATTTGACAAAGAAATATAATGTTATGCAAAAGTAGTTTGTGTAATTTGAAATTAATCAGCATTAAAATTATATATGGTGTAATTTATCAAGATTTGATAATGGCTTTCCAGATTTGACAGCTTTCATGATAGAGGGGGAGGGGGGAGGAGAGGAGCGGGGGTGGGTGAACCCTCATAGCAGACTTCACCGTGTGACTTCTCATTAATGCACCTATGTCTTATCGACTAGTGCACCTGAGTGCAAATCAGATGGTACAGATTCATATCATATTAAGAATCCTGAAAACCTTTTACACTTACAGTATGTTCTCCAGGAACATTGTAGTAATCATGGCGCTATCCTTGAATTCGGGTCTTGCCTCAAATTTTTAGTTTTACCTGTCTGAGATGCTAATTTGAAAAGTCCCATATTCTAATTTGTTAAACAGTGGGACTGCAGTATATTATAAATCTTAATTTCTATGCCAGTAATAAATACATTTTCATTATTCAGAAAGCCATATTTCTCCTGCGCAGCATTTAGTGCTGTGTAGAAGGAGTCAGATGTTGAAAAATGCAGTAGATGACACTTTCCCTAAATCTTTCTATTAATAAGCATGGATTTCACCACATTATTGTAAAGAGCATGTTTTAAAGCAATATTTAGCAGCTCAGCTATTATTCTTGTGTATCCTTCAGTTAATTAAAATTTTAAAAACAATGAAAAATTAGAACTTTTCTCTGCTTGCAGATTTAAATGATTTATTCCTATATTGAAATTACAGTGCTATCGAATTCTGTGGGGAAAAGAACTCATTACAGATGGAGACTTTAAAACAAAAGCATGTGCCTCGGCATACTTAGTACAGGAACTATATTATGACTCGCTCATTGTAAAATAACATGCTTCTCTATGCATAGGCCAATTCTCAAGTTAACACTTTAAGCAGGCACAGTGAACATTATATTAAATATAATTCATGGTTACATAAACTTAAAGTACACTGCATGGAAATACTGAACTGAAGTATATACCATGTCTCGTTGTAACCGAGCTACATGTGTAAGTTAAATCTGTGATATACTATTTTCCTGAAGCTGAAGCAAAATTAAAGCAGTTTGAACATAAAAACACTTCGATATGCTAGCAAAATAAATGGTTGCATGTGAAAAGTAGAGAAGTAAAAAATCTCAGTCCTATTCCTACATTATACGTAATCTGCCACATATTCTTTTAGGTATTATTATGTTGAATGACTTGTAGCAACTGTAGAAATTACATTTTTCTCTGTTTTCTTTTGATATAGTAGGGCATGGTTCAGAAACAAACATAAAGGGCCCGATATTAGGAGGGAGGTGGGTTGGCAGCGGGGGGGGGGTCAACTGGGCGCGTGGGTAACCCGCCCAGTGAAATCGGTGGGTTCCCCACGCGATCGTAAGTAAATTGAAGCCACTTACCTTGGCTTCCGGGTTTTGTGCTGGATAGCTGCGCAGAGGGCGGACTGCGCGCCCGCATCATAGGCTGTCAGCTGGAGAAGCCCTATTTAAAGGGGCAGTCCTCCACTGACTGATGCCGCAGAAAGGAGCCAAAATTACAGCATGGAGCAGCCTGGGGTAAGGCTGCTCCCAGGTTTAATGATGCCTCACTCCAGGTCCTACTGGATGGGGTGAGGAGGAGGGGGAGGACAGAGATCTTCTCCCTGGCAGACAGGAGGAAGTGGCCTGCCTTTGCCATCACGAAGGCCTGGCTCGAGGTGGCAGAGGAGGTCACCAGCACCACCAACATATCACGCACCTGCATACAGTGCAGGAGGCGCTTCAGTGACCTAAGTAGGTCAGCCGAAGTGAGTACACTTACTCATTCCCCTACACTCTGTCTGCCACATCACCGCCCCCACCCCACATCTCCTTCTGCACTGCCAACACTACTCTATCACGTCACTCCTCACACCCACTCGAAGCTCATCCTCATCTTACCTGCACTTACTCACCTTGCCAGTACTCATCCCAACACTACCACTCAACCCAATCCTCATACAATCTCATGGCTCTGTCTCATACTCACCCTCTCATGCATCTCTTTCACGGTCAGCCTCACCCCACCTGCCACTACCTGTGCTGCAGCCACAGGGCATGCATCACGTATGTGTAGTAGGAAGCATAAGGCAAACGTGTCGTGAGCATGAAGGGGATGCACAAGGGTGTTTGAGGGTTTGTCATGGTTTTTACTTATATTTAATATCTGATCAACTCACATTACATATTACATTGTCACCACTACTGCCACATCTTGGCCATTCTTGACTGGCTTGTGCAATAATGCCCTTTCACGAGGTTCTCCATGAACACCCTTGATGCCACCCATTGGGTCACCCTACAGTGGGTGTATGTGTACTTGTATGACTACTTTGTGCAGGTGCCTGTTGCACAGCACTGTGTTTTGTAGCTCCACGTGGCGGAGGTGGACAGCATGCCTGACTAGGCTGGTGATGTTGCTTGTCCTCCAATGGAGTGATGAATGCAGCAATGGAACCCCCGCCCCCCCCCAATCCTGACGGTGTCAGTGTGAGGGGGTCCGCAAAGTAGGTAAACGTGTTTGGACAGCAGAGTTTAGCGTATGATTTAATAATTTGGAGTGTGGAGACAACAGTGTGGCAGGCAAAACTTTGTCTGAGGTTACAGAGTGCCCTGCTGCAATGAATGAGGGTTTACCCCGCACCTGTTAAATGGACCTTTGCAGCTGCCACTGCCTGCTGGCTGCAACATGTCTGTTTGAACAGGGAGTGTTTCCCCCAGCATGGGAAACATGCTCTGGGTAGTCCAAAATCCGAATCCTCCTAAAATCTCCAACTAATGAGGTCTGTAAACGACCTCAAGTGCCCAGATAATGATCTTTAAGTGGGATCCCGCCGGCTTTGATTGCTGGTGGGAGTCCCGCAAGTGGGGGCTGCGCACGCACCGATTCGCATCATTGGGGAACCCGGAAGTGGGCGGGTTGGAGCCGGGCTCCGGACCCGCTCTGGGAATCCCCAATTTTAGGAGCCCCCCCACCACGAACGCGCCCGCTCGGCCATCTGAAAATTGACCCCAAAGATTCACTGTTACGAATAAATTAGAAATCCAAATAGACACATGGGGCCTGATTTTAGCAGGCCTGCGGGTTTCCGGCGGGTTGGGTTTCGGGTGCGTGGCCTCCGCGCCCGGTGAAATTAGTGGGTTGCCCGCGCGATCGTAGCAGGCAATCCACTAATTGGAGCCACTTACCTGCTCCTCCGGGGTCCGCGCTGCTGGTCTGCGCGTCGGGCGGGCTGCGCATGCGCAATACGATCTGTCAGCTGGAGGCTCTCTAGTTAAAGGGGCAGTCCTCCACTGACAGATGCTGCAACCAATGGAACAAATTACAGCATGGAGCAGCCCAGGGGGAAGGCTGCTCCCAGTTTAATGATGCCTCACCCCAGGTATCATCAGATGGGGTGAGGAGGAGGGGGAGGACAGAGATCTTCCACCCGGCGGGCGGGAGGAAGCGGCCTGCCTCTGCCACCAAGAAGGCCTGGCTCGAGGTGGCAGAGGAGGTCACCTGCACCACCAACATATCGCCCACCTGCATACAGTGCAGGAGGCGCTCCAATGACCGCAGTAGGTCAGCCACAGTGAGAACACGTAGTCTTTCCCCTACACTCCGTCTGCCACAACACTGCCCCCACCCCACATGACTGCATCCAAACATTGAGTGCAGTAAATGTGCAGCATTTATAACTCACCCGTTGAACATTTCATTATAGTCCTCCTAGCTTTAAGACTTTAATGTTAAGATTTTGCTTACTTCCAGAGGACTGGTTACATTACGTGGCTCAAACATACAGGACAAGTCAGCAAAATGTTTTCAAATCCAGTCAACGTGAAGATTTATGGACTGGTTCCAAGCTATTGATGGTTTGGAATGGAAGTAAATACATAGGTGCATTATAAAAGCTGCACATAAATCATTCAAGAGTCCATGCTCAACTGCCTTGCAGTCTTCAGCTATGCTTAACATGTAAGCTTTCAGGTTCAGAGATATTCAAGGAATCAGAAAAATCTCAGCACAGAAGGAGGCCATTTGGCCCATTATATCCTTGCTGGTGATCGCTCCACATCAGAAATATCTTAAAACCCATTTCCCTGCTCTTTCCCCATACACTTTTAACATTTTCATCTTAAAGGTTTATTTAATTCCCTCTTAAATTTCTTCATTGAATCACCTTCAATAGCCACCTGTGGTGATGCATTCCATATTATAATAACCTTTTATGTGCAATTTTTTTTTCGAACCTCTCACTTTATGTTTCTAAATCTAATCTGTAATTTATACCTCCTATCGATTCACTGACCAGAGGAAATGATCCTTCACTATTCACTATCTCTAAACCCTTCCATAATTTTGAATATTTGGATTTGACCCCTTCTGCTCCAGCGAATACAGTTTCGGTTGTTCTTGTCTGTAGTAACTATATCCTTTCATCCCTGGTATCATCCTAGTGAATCTATGTTACGTATTTTACCATAGTTGGATAATGTTTTCCAATGTTTTATTTTTCTGATTTAATGAAAAAATGTTATAAAGCTTCCTCTTTCCTGTTGGGGTTTTTCATTTTCATGCTTACCCATTCATTTCATTGTATTATTCACGTTTCTCTCAATTTAAATACCACATATGCTTCTCAAAATGTTTTGATTCCCTTTGTCAGAGCAATCTGTGATCACATCATCTACATTTCAGTGTCATATGACATCATTCTAATAATTATGGGTAAATTATTGTACCATTTACTTGTAGTTCTGTGTAAATCCTGCATCTATAAAGATAAAACAAAACTATCACCTTGGAGCAAGATTTACACAAGAACTATGAGTTTTTAATTACGTAATTTATCTACATGAAAAATATGTTATGATTGGCATCCTAAGGGGCCTCAAGAGGTGAACATGGAATATTCTGACCAAAGGGATAAGCAATATTCACAGGGCGTGAGTAATGTAATGAAATAAATTAGTTCACCACTGGGATTTAGTTCTAATTTAATTTTATTGAATGTAGTTAGTATTATAAGTGATGAAACAGGTTTCTCTTCTGCAAACATCAAGTAGAATTAAATAGTCAAAGGGTTATTTTCTTCGGGAAAACAGGTGATATACCATAATACAAAATAAGGCACACTTTGATTTGCACTGGGACACTGCAATACTTGACAACGGTCATCTGACACAAAATTAGGGCATTTAAAGGAATTGCCTGTGGTCACTGAGTTCTGGGCCAGCATGTTGCCATTTATCAGACTTGTGTAAAATGTCAGTCCTGACATCACAGGTTGTATATAACTTGAACATTTGACACTGTGCTATGGACTACCAGATTGATCTGACGTGTTTTATCTTTTTAGATCCAGCACAGAAAGCAGTTCAAATTCATAATTTCAAAACCTAATTGCGAGCCTTGGTTGTTGAAAATGAATGAGTGAATTACTCAGATAAATGCCAGTATGATAACAGAAACTGAATTCAGTCAAACTAACTGTGACTGAGCATTTGGGAAAACAAAAGCCAAAATCAACCATTACATTTTTCAACCAGTCTTGCATCGATTGAAAGTGGGAAAACTTTGCCACACTAATTAGGGTTGATACTGGACTGTACTGAACCATACTAGCAGCCAACAAAAAACTTGCAGACCTTGGTGTCCTGTACCCCAGCATTTTAGACTCCCAGCATGTGTACTCGCTATAACTATAACTACTGGCTCATGATGCATCTCCCAGAACAGGGTGGGGAAAAAACAGCCTGTCCAGGTCTAGTAACAGTAACTGTGCCAATACAAGTCTAACATCTGTACCATTTAATTGCTAGAAAAACAGAAAAATACACAAAGAGGGAGAGGTGAAGGTTGCCACCTCTAGATCAGAGCCGTTTGAACTCTTTTAATTCATAAGCAACAAATTTTTACATCAGTAGTTTAACCGTGCAGATGTTTGTACTTCACATTCCGTGGAGGACTTAAGTTTACACAGAAAGTACTGACCTTGCAGAAGCACCTTGTCTGCATTGAGAGATGACTCACATGAGCTGGCTTCCTGTTTCTCCACTGGCAGAACTCATTTTAACTCAGTATGAGTTTGTAAGAATGGAACTGAGATTTTTTTTTAATAAACTGGCTCTGATATGTTAATATCCTAATAAAAACCAGAGGAAAGAGATGCTTTTGGTAGCACTGCAGACACCCATGGCAAGTAAGGGACAACCCGAGATATCTCATTTAATGACGAGATAGAAGAAAAAAAACGTAAATGCCAGAAATCAGAATTAAAAACATAAAATGAAGGGTTCGCCTCAAACATTAGCCTATGGTTCTTTTTCAGATGTGCATTTCCAGCATTTTTTGTTTTTATTTAATTTAGTGATTACATCCTTTAGCCGTTTCTATATATAAATGGTCAAATAGGAGGTAATAATTTCCATCGTATGTTGCTACAGATACAACCACAATGGAACTCCAGTTCTGGCCCTGTTTCTGAAAATAGCATTACGTTGAGTATTAAAATAAAGCTTGTTATAAGTTAAATATTTCATTAAAAGACCAAGAATTATTTTCCTTTGGAATTGCAGAATAAATAACGTTTTTGGAGGATGCGCAGAGCTGCCATAGTCAGCTAAAGTCACTTACAAGAGAAAGTAGCTACTGGTATCAGCTGACAGTTTAATTGCTGGTGCTTTGAATGGCTAAACATGAGCCAGTCTAGTCCACAGTCCTATTAAAAAATTTATTGACCAGCTCGAATGCCTATTGACGTGAATAGAAAATACTGCATAGTTTTAACTTCACTTCAGATAGACATGCTGGTGTTTTAGGAATTTGCTATTTCATCATTTAATTATAGAAGTGCCTTAATTTCCTGCATGAGACATTATATATAGTCTCATTTGCATCTTCTGTTTTCAATGAATCTTTTTCATGTCTGAATTCTGCTGTTGTGAAATAAATAACAAAATGGATTAAGCTTTTAAAATCAGGAAACAGCGCATTGCTAAGTAAAATATGTCACTAATTAAAATGTAGCTGGCATCATATCATGGGTTTAAATTTGCTCTGCCACTAATTTGTATTTATTTTGCAGATTGATTACATTTCTTTATTAAAATATGCATTTCAACTTTTAAGGTGCGTTCTTCTGATTGGAAATACTTTATCTAGCATAAAAGTGCTTTTGGTTCATTTTCTTCTGGAAAGAAACAGTATAGGAAAGTAACTAGTCAAAAATGGCCAACGTAGATTGTAAGGTTAGATACATACTCTGCAGTTTCATTCAGTTACCTGTGGGAGCAGGGACAAACTTTGCAGAACCTTCCATCTAGACAGCAAATAATTTGGGTAGAGTTCATTACAGGGCACATTGTACATAAACTAGTAGCTAGAACTGGTTTGATGGGCCGGGTGTCCTTTTCTTGTTTTTAAATCAGGATAGCACAATATGGGATACTTGCTTAAAATACCCAACATACAGTGGAGTTCATTTTCACCTTCACTGCCTGGCAGTAACCTGGCAGAGCGTACCATCTGCCAGCTGTAGAACCCGCCCGATTTTCATTCCTTTCATTCATTTCATCTCCAGGAGTTTCCTGGCTGCTTGTAAGTGGCAAAACTTCCGTCTGCCCCTCACAAAGCAAACGATGGTCGAGGATGAGGCCAGGAAGCATAGGATGCCCCCTCCTTGTTCAGGGGTTTCATAGAACCATGGCCGGGGTCAGAGGCAAGAACATCCTCGGCATTCCCCCCTTCCCTACAGGCAGGTGGTGGAGATCCCAGCAGGCATGGGCAGACAGATGCTGGAGATGGGCCCGAAGTGGCACTTGTGCCAGACTTACCCATGCAAATGAGTACTGACCCCACAAACTCCACCAGGGTCAACACTGGAAAGCACCATCAGTCAACAGCGTAATCTCCAGGATTGCCAGTCTGAGAAATATTGTGACCACTCTGTCTAAATGAGCATTTTATTTGAATGTCTACAATTTCAGAGCACTAGACTTGTACTCGTATCCTGCTACTTATGCAGTAGGTAATTAGATACTTTTATTAAGTGTTCACAATTGTGGCTATTAAAGCCCAGTTTTATTTTCCAGTTCACAGGTTTATTTATAAAAGCAAATCCAATTGCATCAAGCACCATTTGTCAGAAAGAACCAAACCCACACCAAAAGTGTGACAGATATGGTGCATGATCTTGCCCACCTTTTCCTGAGCCGGGAAGGAAGTGGCCATAGTTCTATGAAACCTCTGAACAAGGAGGGGGCATCCTATGCTCCCTGGCCCCACCCTCGACCATCGTTTGCTTTATGAGGGGCAGACGGAGGTTTTGCCGCTTACAAGCAGCCAGGAAACTCCTGGAGATGAAATGAATGAAAGGAATGAAAATTGGGCGGGTTCTACAGTTGGCAGATGATACACTCTGCCAGGTTACTGCCCAGGTGGTGAAGGTGAAATTGCGCACAGGAAACCCGGAAGTACAGGTTTCCCGGAAGGACGTCTTTTGTTTTTTTTGTCGGTTTGCCATCCGACTGGTCGGCCTGAATGACAGGCTGGTCTCAGTCGGACGGGAGAGCAGCCAGGGAGAGGACGTGGTCAGGTAAGTCTTAAGGTAAGTCTTTGATTGTATGGATTGGGGGGGGGGTGCGTGGGGGACATGGGTGGGCACAGGGAGCATGGGTTGGCATGGGGGCATGGATTGGCACTGGGGCATGGGTTGGCAGCGGGCACCGGTGGGCATGGAGGCACCGGTGGTCATGGGGGGGGGAGACAGTCATGGAGGGAGGGATCGAGGGTCAGTCACGAGGGGGATGTCGGGATCGGGGGGTCATTGCGGAATCTGCGATTGTTGGGGGGGTGTCCGCAATCGTTGGGGGCGGGGGTCGATCGGAGATCGGTGGGAGGGGGGTCCGCGATCGTTGGGGGGGGTCGCTACAGGTAGGCTTGTTGGGCTTGGGGGAAGCACTCCTGCTCCTCCATGCCCATAAGCTATGCCAGAAAGGCACTTACCTGATTGTTTTGGGCCTTCTCGCCCCCTTTCACATGGTGTGAAAGAGAAGGCCTGGGAATCCCAGTCCCCAGGGGTTGAAATTGGAAACTCTGCAAAAATGAAGGCCTGCAGCCTCTTTGAAAGGTTTTAATCACCAACCCGCCTCCTGGGAGCAGGTTGGTCGCCCGCCCCTCGTCCCGCCCTGGTGTAAACCAGAAATGGAAGAGTTGGGGGAGGGTCTGAAATGGTTGCGATTTTGATTGCCACCCCGCCCCCAACCCTTGAAATCGTGCCCCGTATGTTTGGAGTTTGCTAAATTGAATATTGGTAAGTTCAAACATACGTATAATGTGAACTAATTTGATTATCAACTCACGTTTACATGTAAGAAAACATAAAGAGATCAAAAAAATAGATGGTGTCGTAAAGGATATTCCCTGATCAGAACACCTTGCCTGTTGGAATGTATGACCCTTGACCTCTGCTGCCCAACGTCTATTTTGACCACCTCAGTGTATTATAACTTTTTAACAATCAAATAAGGTCTTCTATTGCACATACAAAAAAAAAAGTACCTATGAAAACTGACACTTTTTCAACAATGAAATATTTCTTGTAAGATTTGTCATTCTCTTAGTTGTTTGGCTTAACACAGTTGTAGAATGTTCACCAACTAATTATTCATGTTCCCAAGAAGTAAAAGGCTGATGTCCACAACAAAATGGCTGGAATGTGAGAAAACAACGGAATAAAATTTCCAGCTATTTAGATGGCAAAAAGGATAATTTTACGCCTTAATTAATACTTTTGCTTTCTTTAGGTAGCAAGGTAGCAGGTGAAGACCAAGGCGCTCAGAAGTGTGTACGATTCCGGAGTGGTCAATCCTGCAGCCAGACTCGAACCCAGATGGAAAGTTTGTCTTGTCCAGACATGACTGTGCAGGATAAAAAACAGGCATTGATGGGAAAGGGATGCTCGCTCTCGTGTGCCAGCAATTGAAGAGATCCTACGATATCATGCAACAGTGTAACATGAGGTCAACAATCATTTGAATGCAGAATGTTCAAGGCAGCTTCTAGCAGTGACTGTTTAGGTCAGGCCAACTTGCACTTCTAAGTAATTTATAATGTGCAATTCTCTGAGGTATTGCACAATCTCATTATCATTATATTTTTGCATATTTAACTACAGTTTTTTTAATTAGATGTATTTTATTATTCATGCACATAATTTGACTGTTGCTCATGCAGCTCTCTTGTACATAGAAGAAAAGCATTTTGAACTTTCCTGCTTGTGGTCCTAAACTGGCAAATGGTTTGACTCTCCACTACAGTAATGGCTCTCTTTTAATTTAGCTAATAGCTATCATGTTATGTACCTTTATAAATTTGCTAAATTCATAGCACTGGGAGTTGTCTCTCCATGCGGTAACTGTAAGTAGTTTGCTGTGTTTGGCTTTTGCATAGAACTGTTTGCTCAGGGTATGGCTCCTTGATGTATTATTAAAATTGGTAATGGACTCCTGGGACTCTTTCTGGTTATAAGCCTTCATTTTCAGTATAAACCATGCGTTGTTTTCATCTTTGCTCATGATTGTTAATGGCAGTGATGATGAGCAGGGTGTTTTTCCACTACCTTTATGAGAGCTGCTTTATTATGCAGTAGAAATAGCCAAGCTGCTGATTTTGTTTAAGGTTTTCAATTATTTATTTGACTGAACACATCTGTTACTGGCAAAGGCCCAAGCATGGACCAGAGCTATTACTAGTTTACACCTGCTGAACCACAGCCATAGTTGTGCACATGTAACACAAATCTGACTGGCTCTCTTCACATGTTTTCTTCATATTAATAGTAAAAGTTATACTAATAATTTTTCTCGCTATACACAGGTCATATTTCACAACTATTACAAGGAAATATACCCATACATTAAAATAATATAATTTTCTGAAAATATTTTTTGGTTCAGAGATTTTTAAAACATTTTTGCCATTTTGAACCCAGGATTACATAGAATTTACAGCACAGAAACAGGCCATTCAGCTCAACTGGTTTGTACTGACGTTTATGCTCCACACAAGCCTCCTTCCACCCTACTTCATCTAACCCTATCAGCATATCCTTCTATTCCTTTCTCCCTCATGTACTTAACTGGCTTCCCCTTAAAGGCATCCATGTGGTAGCAAGTTCGATATTCTAACCACTCTCTGGGTAAAGAAGTTTATCCTAAATTCTTTATTGGATTTATTAGTGATTATTTTATATTTATGGCCCCAAGTTTTGGACTTCCTCACATTATGTAAGGGAGAGATTGAAACACCTGTGCTGTGCCCTTTCATTTATCTGGACATTAGACTTCAACCAAAACCTTAAATTCACGTGGAAACTAGGAGTAATATTTTAGATTCCAGTAATGTGGGCAAGTTTGGTGCTGTAGACAGATGTCTACTGGGAGCTGAAGTAAGGATCATCTCATTTATGAGTCCTCCTCTGCTGAATTCCACAGTTGCCAGAATTGTTTCAATCTACATGTAGCACCCCTGAGAAGTTTCTATGGCTGAGGTTTAAGGATTGGCCCTGATGTTCTGTGGGAGTTCTTCCACTCTCTTGTCATAACTCTGGTGGGAGATGGGAAGAAAGCCCAGGGAAATGGCATGGACGGCTGAAACGGCCATTGATGCCATCTCTTAGAGGTTCAGATCTCCCACAGGAGTTGCAGCAGGAGACCAGAAGAACCTCCGTGAAATTTCAGCACTGTTATTTATTTTTTGCAGCCCCAGCCATATTAACATGATTGATGTTAGACATGGATGAAAATAATGAATGGTCACTGCACATACTGGCAAAAAGGACAACAACAAACACCCTTTTAGATAAACATCCCAAGGTGTCTCACAGAGGAGAAAATCTGTGGGTGCTAAGGTTAGGAGATGTAGTAGAAGAGATGTGTTTTGAAAAGGCCTTTAAAATTGGGGAGAGAGGTTGAGGGGCTTGGGCATGGAGATCCATTGAGTAGGGTGAAAGCAGCTGAGGGTTCTGATACTGAAGGTGGAGTGAAGAGAGGGAGGTATGCATAACAGAGGCAGTAGAGGACGTCAGGCTAGAGAAGGTTGCAGAGGTAGGGTGGGATAAGGCCATGGTGGGATTTGTAGACAAGGATAATATTTAAATTCAATCCATTGTAGGTTATTTAAATAGGGAAATTGGGTGACCAGGGATTAGTGTGGGACAAGATAAGTTCATGGGAGAGTGGAGTTTGGGACAATTTGGAGCTTGTGCCTGAAGATTGAGAGGATGGGAGGCTGAAAAGGAGGGCCTAAAGAAGAAATGGGGGTGGGGGGTGCAATTTGCCCCGGAAGGCCTTTTGAGAGTAGATCCAGGGCACGGTGGAACGTCCACCTGGCCACTAGTTGTGCCTTTATCCCCATCACACTTTCCAGGGCTGGGGCATTGGATGGATTGGGCAGGCATCTGTGTCATTAATGATACAACTGCAGCATCTGCCTCAGGAAACCCATTGAGGAGCCCAGCCACAGCATAACAGTGACAGCCCAAAGATATGTAAAGTAAAAAAAATTCTTGTGGTTTTTGAGATTGGTTTCTATATTGCTATCAATTGCAGTAGGCAAACTCTGGCCTTTTAAATGCTTCTGATGGTCTAGAAGCACTGGATACCTGGGATGTGCAGGCATCCCTTGTGCCTAGAGTTAATAAGGGTAGAAATGCAGGAATTTTATTGCATGATGTATTTGCATGATCCTGGGTGTATTATACACCCAGCCCCAACTGGGCCTGATATTTTGATGGGGACTCTATATCATCAGGTCCTTCCCTAAAAATATACCAAAAACTAAGAAGAAATTCAGCCCCATTGAGTCCAGACTTGCTGAAGACAAGGATAATGAGTTCAGCGGCAATCTGAGTGAACAGCCAGGGAGAGGGATGCAATCAAAGGAGAGGAGTTCTTGGTACGAGCCAAAAATGACGGCTTCAGTCTTCCTAATGTCCAATTGTAGGAATTTCTTACTCTTTTGCAACCTAATGTAAGATAGGCAATCTGACAACGTAGAGATGGCCATGGGGGTCAAGGGAAGTGATGAAGAGGTGGAGCTGATTGTCATCAGCATATATGTGGAACCTGAGCATGTGTCTCATGCACCTGATGGCAAGACTGACATTTGAGGAGAAATTGGGTCGACTAGGCCTATAGTCACTAGAGTTCAGAAAAATGAGAGGTGATCTCATCGAAACATATAAAATTCTAACAGGACTGGACAGACTAAATGCAGGGAGGATGTTCCCGATGGCTGGGGAGTCCAGAACCAGGGGTCGCAGTCTTAGGATACGGGGTACGCTATTTAGAACCGAGACAAGGAGAAATTTCTTCACTCAGAGGGTGGTGAACCTGTGGAATTTTCTACCACAGGAGGCAGTGGAGGCCAAGTCATTAGATGTGTTCAAGAAGTAGATAGATATATTTCTTAATGCTAAAGGATCAAGGGATATGGGGAAAAAGCAGGAACAGGGTACTGAGTTAGACGATCAGCCATGATAATTTTGAATGGCGGAGCAGGCCCAAAGGGCCGAATGGCCTACTCCTGCTCCGATTTTCTATGTCCGTGTTTCTATGTCTATGGATTACATCACCAAGGGGCAGCATTAGGTAAGAAAAGGCCCAAGGCTGAATCCGTGGGGAAATTCTGGAGATAACCATGGGGGGGCTGGAGGAAAAGCCATTGCTGGAGATGTACTGCTGCATTGGGACAGGTAAGAATTGAACAATGCAAGGATTGTCCCACTGAGGTGGACCACAGATGACAGACGGTAGGGACGAATGACATTGTTGACTGTGTCGAACACTTCAAAGAGGACATGGAGGAGAAATAAAACACCATGGTCACAATTACAGAGCATATCATTCATAACTTTGGCCAGGGCAGTCTCTGTGCTGTGGGCAGAGGGGAAACCAAATTGAAAGTATTCGAGCAGGGAGCTGTCGGAGAGATGAGAACACAGCTAGGAGATGATAACACATTCAAGAACCTTGAAAACAAGGGAAGGTTATAGATTAGGTGGCAATTGAAGGGGTCAATGGTAGGCTTTTTGAGGGAGAGATGATGATGGGCTATTGAAAGAAAAAGGGACAGCACCTGAATAGAAAGAGCCACTACTAGTGACAACAAGCAGTGGAGCCAGGAAAGGGAATATAGGAGTTGGGTGGGGAAGCAATCAAGTGGACAGCATGTGAGTCTAATAGAAGAGCTGAGAGAGGGTAGGGGAAAAGATGGGAGAGAAACTAAAGTGAATGAGTGCCGTGGTAAGGGGTTGAGAGCAGGTTAGCAGCAGGGTGTAAAGGAGAGATGGAATCTGAGGCATCTTTGAGATAAAGAAATTCATGAGCTCCTCATTGTTGACGTTATAGGTGAAGGTGGAATGGACAAGGGAGGCAGTTTGAGGTGAGGTGAGGTGAGGGGAGGGAGTTTGAAGAGGCAGTTTGTCATAGGTGTTTTGTCATTAAACAGCCATAAAGGAGAATGGAGCTGCACTCCATTTTACTGGACTGAATTCAATGCAAGCTCTTCAAATGTGAAAGAGCAGCATCATAATATACTGCAACAGCCAGTCCATGCTCTCAATTACTTAAGTAAATAATGGCAGCCAGGCCCCCACAGCAGTTTAAACTGAAAATACACAATTCATTACAAGTTGATGTTCAAATGCTCTTTGGGGAAGGATTTTGTAGCAAATTGGTGCTTCCTAGAAATGTTCCGCTGTAAACCCCCACTTTGTTAAGCTGGGCAAACAATGTATTTTCCTACAACTGTGCAATGTAAGAATACACTTCTTCATGATTTGTATTTACAGATGGTTATGTTTAAAAAATCTAAAGCCAAATCGCACAAAAGGAATTTAGGACTAACAGGTGCACATTGTACATCTCTTAATATTGATTATCATACTGTAATTAAAAATGTAATACAGGTTGAAACAGCAGCCCCGTTAATTAAAAACACAAGCCCTCACAGACACCTATGATAAAATTACATAGGTATTGAATGTTTTACAAAGTTTCACTGGGGTGAGACAAGTGGTCGAGCCTGGGGAGATAATAGCCAGGTCATAGCAATGGCAGCCAAGCTTTGCTTTGTCAGGGTCATGGAAGGTTCAGTGATGTAGGGAAGCTTCTCCATGATCCAAATAATCCACTAGGGACCATGCTAAAAACATTTTTCATATTGTGGGAAAGCAGTGACCACCATGGGAAAATTAAGGCTGGACAAGGATGTTGACATGACCTGTGGAACTAAGGTGCTGCAACACTTGGCCGCATTAAATTATTCACTCTGCATTCTCTGTTGGATATTATGTGCTTAGGAAGACTGTTATATAGCTCAGAGATCGCCTCTTGAATGTTATTTATTATTTACAAAACTCAATGCCTCACTAGAGGCAATGTTTATGGAAATTTGCAGATTCCAGAGCAAACACGTTGCTGTTTAGGTAAAATATTCATAAATTTGCATCAAATTCTTCGTGCAATAATACGTTAATTAGGTTTTTAATTTTAAATTTTATTTTGTGTATTTTGTTAGAAAAATACCTCAAACAAGTTTTGTTTCAATTTATTCAAGAAATCTTCATTTAAACACAACGCCATCTAAATAAAATGTAAGTATAATTTGTAAAGTTGAGAAGTCATGATATAGCAGTTGCTTAATTTTAAAAACAGAATTGTTCTCGTGATGTGGGCGGTCCTGGTAAGGTGCATTTATTGCTCATCCTTGGTTGCCCTCACAACTAAGTGACTTGCTAGGCTACTTGAGAGAGCATTAAAAATCAACCATGTAGCATAGGACTGGAGTCATGTACAGACCAGACCAGGTTTCCTTTCCTGAAGGACATTAGTACAAAGAATCTGAAGCTTTCATGGTCAATTTTCTGGTGCAAGCACACAAATTACTGGATTTGTTGAATTACATTTCATAACTTGCCATGGTATGATTTGAACTCACAACTTGTGAGCTGCTAGTCCAATACCATTACTGCTACACTACCATTCCCATCTATTTTAATTCATGTAAGCACATTTTGATCATCAACTGGAAAAAGCCTGAGTATCTGCCTAAACATTCTTTCCTTGCTGATGGCATTTCCATAGAGTCACTTTAAGTATTAATTCATTACTTGTATGTAAGTGTTTTCAGATGTTGCAGCACAATGGTAGCTCCAGCAAACTATGAACCATACAATCCACTGCACCTATAAAGCTTCATGGCATGAACCGCAATGTGTCATACATCAGGGCCTGATGGATCGTAACCAGGTATTGCATTGTAGCAGGAACTGATGTGGGTTTGAGTACATGTTCACATCCATATCATCCCATAAAACAAGAAAATGAACTGTCATCATTTCTTCATCTTTCACTTATAGGATCATTTTTCTAAAACTCAAATGAAACCAGCATGCTTGCAGACATTTTTCTGGCTAAATATGGAACGCCCAACAATAGACTAATTCTAAGCCCATCCCCTGATTTAATAGGCGATTTACTAGTAAGAAATCCTTTGCAACAAAACCTCAGTGCATTAAAGTCAGAACAGTAGGCTTATTACTCCAGAGACCCATGAAATGATAAATTACCCATTTTAAACTATAATTAATACTTAAGGCAGTGTTTCCTGTGATACATGGTGAATAGGCTATTGTTCGTAGCTTTTGGAGTTGGTTCCTTCTTATAATGTTGTTTGTCTAACTGTGATTTGTCCTGAAGTACCCAAGTACTCTACTGGAGTGGATAGAGGCAGTAATTTGTTTGCTAAGCCTGTCTCAGGAACCATACATCATTTGAGAAAACAAAGCCCCTTTGCAGCTGATACTATCAGCTTCCTCTATCTGTGTTCCTTTTTTTTCCCCTCAGTACAAGTCTAGGCTCTCAAAATGTTTTCATTGTGATAATTTGTGATGCTCATGTTCCATAAGTCAGGGCAAAAAGCACCCATCTTAAGCTGAATGTTCAACTCGTATTTTCCATACATTGTGTGCTGTACCATTTGAGGAAAGTTCTTTGCCAACTTTTTTCTCAGTGTTCCTTTGTTTGGTTTAATTTTTCATTTTGTCAAATAAAAACATTGTTTGGGAAATTAATCACCCTTGTCATAACTACCAAGGGAACAAGGACCACCACTGCGCCCTTTAGTACCAAGATGCACAAACTCTTCTACATATGGCATGCACTCTAATAGGAAAAATAGTAATACATAACTGTCATTGAAAACATGTGCAAACAAACGTTGAATAGCAATCTGGACTTACGGCTAATAAAGGCATCATTTCAGCCTTCATCACTTCACGTTGTGGATACCTGATATAGTCCTCACGCCCATACTAACTGTCTATAAGTTGGGTTGTGGGGTTAGGCATAAATTTCTAAATAAAAATAAAAAGCAGCTGTGGTAAAATGCAATAGCAGTATGGTAGTTGTTAAGAAATGATTAATTTTAATTTGTCTACCAATGCATACATTAGCAGCTCTTAAACATATTTTATTTAATGGTTTGAGAAAATCAATCCAAATGTTTACTGGAGAAACATTTGACAAGCAAAAAAAAAATGGGTCTTCAAAGTAGAGCCTGGAGACATTAGGCACTGAATATCATAGCTAACATATGTATGTTTCAGTCTAAATTCTCGTCTTCTTGACAATTTTGTTTGAAGGTACTATTCTCAAGGCCTATTTTCATGCATGCATTTCATTAAACATTTGCTATATAATCTCTGCTAAAACTGATCACCATTAAGACATTTTTTTGCAGAGTCCCATTGATTTCACAAATTTTGCAAAAAAACCTCCACATTAATAATGGTAGTTGAATCCATAACAATGGCATCGCTCCACTGTCTGATTTAAGTTTTATTTTTGATAACATTTTGGGGGTTGAAATTGCTCCTGTTATATTTATTGACTGTATAAAATGGAGCAACATGTGGAGAAAGTTCTAACCGAGTGTTTCTCCATGTTCACCACTTCTCCCCAGATTACTTGGATTTGGAAATAGATTTTGTGAATGGTAACTGGCAAGTTTTCAGAAAGTTGGTTGTTGCTTAATGTGACCTGGTTAAAGAGCAGCAAAGGGAAGTTTGCACAAAGTTCCACAGCCTTGGACTTCCCATGGCAAAGATCTACCTCACCTGCTCAGAGCTGGTGTTGATATAGTGGAAGGGATAGGAAGGTGCGGAAAGTGAACTGAACCACACCAAATGAACATATGGAGGGCATTAGAGAAGCAGAGACAAATGTAACATGCTGATCAGAGAAATCCCAGGCTACTGTGATGAGAAAGTGTTCCATATACTACAAAGAAAGAACTTGCATTTATATAGCACCTTTCACAACTAAGGACGTCCCAAAGCACTTTATAGGCAATGAAGTACTTTTTTGAAGTTGAAGTCACTGTTGCAACATAGGAAACGAGGCACCCAATTTGCACACAGCAAGGTCCCACAAACAGCAATGTGATAATGACCAGATAATTTGTTTCAATGATGTTGGTTGAGGGTTAAATGTTGGCCAGGTCGCCGGATAGAACTCCCCTGCTCTTCTTTGAAATAGTGCCATGGGATCTTTTAGGTCCACCTCAGAGGGCCCTCGGTTTAACGTCTCATTAGAAAAACGGCACCTCTACCAGTGCAGCACTCCCTCAGTATTGCACTGGAGTGTCAGCCTAGATTTTGTGCTCAAGTCTCTGGAGTGGGACTTGAACCCACAACCTTTGACTCAGAGGCAAGAGTGCCACACTCTGAGCCATGGCTAACAAGTATCATACGGGTGCCTAGAGCATTAATGTCAGGTGCATCAGGTATGTTTGTGTTACTGTATATCTTCACATGAAAAGGCAAACTGAACAGTAGTACAGTGCTACACAATTCAAAACACGTTTGCATTGCATTGTGAATGATTATGTGCACAGGATCAGAATATTACTAACAAAATTGCTGCAAATTATTAAATTTACTGCCACTCAACCCGTTGTCATCATGGCACAATTGTATTTTGTTTTCACAAAATTCAGGACACCTACAGGATCGCTGAGTATCATATGTATTTACATGTGTCGAAAAGACTGAAATGCGCACAGGAATTGGCTGCTACTTTTGTGACTAGCTTTGCTCCTGCAACTGTAACAATAAAAAGTTGTTCAGCAGTGTTCTGTTGCACTGACAACTTTTTATGTGAGCTAGGAATTCTTTATTGATTTTCAGCGATACAATTATGTTTTATGAAGTGTGTGCATGAGAATTAGGCCTTAGTGAATATTCTTGATTTCATGCTGTTCTTCATATGGTAGCTATGCAATGATATTGAGCCACAATACCATGCAGAAGACTGGCCACAATGCTGGTTGTAAGCAGCAAAACATTTTTATTGTTATTTCCTTGCATCTGCTACATAATAGTTTTGCAAGATACTGGAAAAAGGAGAAAAGAGAAATCCAGTTTTCCCGTTCATACTATGTTTAATCCCAGCATAGTAATGCTTCATCACTGCATTATTTATAGAGCAAAAGGATGAAAAGTTTACAATTACCATGAATATGCACCCAAGCCTTTAAGACATCCCAAATCTCAGTGGCACAACGAAATTCCATTTTCTCTTTATTACTGCGTGAAACAGCCTACTTATACCAAATGACTGATGTTCAGGCATGTGATCTGCTACATCCTCACAGTTTACAAAATTGGAATAATTCTGCATCTTGGAGCTGGTGATAAACTGTATCAAATGGACAACAAGCACTGCTACAGACAATTATTTTAACAGGAAGCAATTTTTTGTTCACAAAAAGCAGTGAATACAGGTGACTTCCCACACTTTCAACTGAGCCAATCAAAGAAAGAAAACACAGCCGAGGCATGCACACGACACAGCAGCATTAGCAAAGCTTTATAGATTTCTGCTCGTTAAGTGCTTCATTAGCAGCTTAACGAATGGCTCAGCAGGATTATTCCTGGCGTATTTTCATTGGCTGAGCTGCTGTTTGTGATTGCTAATGAATTCATCCTTGCAGAAATTGTACTAAATAGTGTGTTCCTGTGACCTCATTATTAGGTCAAGGAGAGAATGGGACACATTCTTGTAGCTTTTTAAAAAGAGCAATTTCACCCATTTTGAGACAATTTACTGCAAAGTATGAGAATTCTGGAGATGCTGTGGGGTTATTGATGAAATTTTATTTTATATAATGCTACTTAAATTATGAAACATTATGGAGATATTTATGCTTATGATGAATATTGTGGGAAGTCAGTGTTAACCTGAGCAGTATCTGAATGCATTCTGTCTGATCAGACCAAGAAATGTAGATTTTATACTTTCACTACACATTTAAAAAGGTGAAAGACAGAAAAGTGAAAACAGCAATTTAATTAAACAACATATTTCCATTTCTAGTCTGTGCTGAGTTGATTGATCTCAGCCAGAGTAGCAGTAGGACACTGTAATTGGCCTCAGGGCCCCTGGAGAATAAAAGTCAGCTGGGGTCCCCTTTCCAAACAATTATCCAGAGACTCCCTGCGGGAAATGTCAATTAAGGAGAGGATTGGGTTTGGCTGTGATTTCTCTCACAGTCAAATAGCCTACCAACACTTAAGGGTGGATTTTCAGTTTCCTTGCCACTGATGAGGTGCCTCACATGCCACAAGCATGAATTAGAAAACCATAAACCCACTGCCTGTGATTTTCCAATGCACAATCATGAGGTACCTGATCATGGTGAGGACTCAGAACATCTACCCCTATCTCTTTTACACATAAAAGAATGACTGTTCAGGTGAGGCCAGCTGATACCTTTGGACATTTCTAGGAGACAAGCGGAGAAATTTGAGCGAAAAAAGTCAGGAGAAATCATTTAGGGCCCGACATTAGGAGGGTGGCGGGATCGCAGCGGGGGGGTCGACTGGGCACGTGGGTAACTTACCTGTGTTTCCAGGTTTCGCGCTGGAAAGCTGCGCAGCGGGCGGACTGCGCATGTGCAGCATAGGCTGTCAGCTAGAGGAGCCCTGTTTAAAGGGGCAGTCCTCCACTGACAGATGCTGCAGAAAATAGGAAAAATTACAGAATGGAGCAGCCCAGGGGGAAGGCTGCTCCCAGGTTTAATGATGCCTCACTCCAGGTATTATTGGATGGGGTGAGGAGGAGGGGGAGGACAGAGATCTTCTCCCCAGCGGGCGGGAGGAAGTGGCCTGCCTCTGCCACCATGAAGGCCTGGCTCGAGGTGGCAGAGGAGGTCACCTGCACCACCAATATATCGCGCACCTGCATACAGTGCAGGAGGCGCTTCAATGACCTAAGTAGGTCAGCCGAAGTGAGTACACTTACTCATTCCCCTACACTCCGTCTGCCACATCACCGCCCCCACCTCACATCTCCTTCTGCACTGCCAACACTACTCTATCACATCACCCCTCACACCCACTCAAAGCTCATCCTCATCTTACCTGCACTTACTCACCTCGCCAGTACTCATCCCGCCACTACCACTCAACCCAATCCTCATACAATCTCATGGCTCTATCTCATGCTCACCCTCTCATGCATCTCTCTCACGGCCAGCCTCACTCAACCTGCCACTACCTGTGCTGCAGCCACAGGGCATGCATCACATATGTGCAGTAGGAAGCGTAAGGCAAACGTGTCGTGAGCATGAAGGGGATGCACAAGGGTATTTGAGGGTTTGTCATGGTTGTTACTTATATTGAATTTCTGACCAACTCACATCACATATTATATTGTCACCACTACTGCCAAGTCTTTGCGAATCTTGTCTGGTTTGTGCAATAATGCCCTTTCCTGAGGATCACTATGAAGACCCACAACTGATGTCACCCATTGTGTCACTGCAGAGTGGGTGTAGGTGTATTTGCAGGGCTCTTTTGTGCAGACAACTGAGAGACGCCGGCGATGTCCCCGGTGGCACCCTGGAAGGATGCGGAGGAGGAGTTGTTGAGGGCAGTGATGACTTTGACAGCGACAGGTAAGAAGATGATGTTCGGGCCAGCCGGGAGCAGCTCGGCATGAAGGAGGCTGCAGCTGTCCACGACTACATGTCGAGTGACTCTGAGCCTCCGTGTGCACTGCTGCTCAGAGAGGTCCAGAAAGCTGAGCCTCGGTCTGTGGACCCTGTGATGAGGGTAGTGCCTTCTGCGACGCATCTCTCTCTGCGGTTGCCCTCCCTCCTGCTGTGCAGGTGGATGTGTCACAGCACTGTGTTGTGGAGCTCCACGTGTCAGAGGTGGACGGCATTGCCCGCGAGGCTGGTGATGCTGTTCGTCCTCCGAGGAGGTCATGACTGCAGCTACGGCGGCCCCCATCCAGAAGATGTACATTTGAGGGGGTCCGCAAGGTAGGTAAATGTGTCTGGACACCGGGGTAAGTGTGCAAGTTGGTGAATTTTATTGTTAGGAGGAGGGTGGTGGAGGCCAAACTTTGTCCAAAGTGACAGAGTGGCCTCCTGCAATGAGTGAGGGTCTCCCCCCACCTGTCAAATGGTCCTTTGCAGCTGCCACAGGCTGATGGCTGCAACACGTCCATTTGAACTGGGAGTGTTTCCCCCAGTACGGGAAACAGTCCCAGTTGTTTGGAAAATCCCACCCCTCCTAAAATATCATGTTAATCAGGTCTGTAAACGACCCGAAGTACCTAAATAATTAGCTTATGTAGCATCCGCCGGCTTTAATTGCCGGTGGGAATCCCACATGCGGGGGCTGCGCGCGCATGTCAGCGCGTCACTGGGGAACCCGGAAGTGGGCGGGTTGGAGCCGGGCTCCAGACCCGCCCCGGGAATCCCCGATTTGCAGCCCCCCCGCCACGAACGCACCCACTCGGGGGTGCGAAAATCGAGTCCTTACACCTCGTAACAAAACTGAATTTTTAAAAATTTGTTTGCACTAAGTAATATTACCAAATTTACAAATTTCATTTGATGCAATCTCTTATGGCAACAAATATTAAGAAAATCTATGAAATTAAATTGTTTAACACAATGATAATTTTGATGAGCAGGAACATGTGTTACCTATATTGTGCATTCCTGGAGTGCACACCCTATTTCAGGCGATCCGGCTTTGACACTGTCACTTCTGGAAGCAATCTGAATTGTTTAAATCAAATCTGGAAATTGTATATCTGCCCAGAAAGACTGGTGTGGACAACATAGTGCCTTTAATGTTAGAATCCTATTGCTAAAGTTGAAAAAATGTCAACATTGAATCATTTCAAGTCTCATTTGTCAACACAATTTTACAATAAGTACAACATTCAGTAAATTTTCTGATTGCATACTCCTAGAGTCCAGACTGAGTAGATATAGAGAAACTGCTCCCATTGGCGGAAGGGTCAAGAACCAGAGGGCATAGATTTAAGGTGATTGGCAAAAGAACCAAAGGTGATCTGAGGAAAAACTTTTTTACACAGCGAGTGGTTAGGATCTGGAATGCATTGCCCGAGGGAGTGGTTGAAGCAGATTCAATCATGGCCTTCAAAAGGGAATTGGATAAGTACTTGAAATGAAAAAAATGTGCAGGGCTATGGGGATAGGGCGGGGCAGTGGGACCAGCTGGATTGCTCGTGCATAGAGCCGCCATGGACTCGATGGGCCGAATGGCCTCCTTCCATGCTGTAACCGTTCAATGATTCTATTCCTGGTGCCTACTGGGAGATCACAATGAGATAATCTACCCTGTTAAAAATAATATTCTTTAATTAATTTTTAAAAATTTTACCCACATTGACAACAGTTATAATTCGCTGGTCTTGAGAGCGCAATTCACAGCCGCCAGCAAGTGAGTTATATTACGGGCTGTGAATCACACTCTTAATGGCCTGGAGTACACAGACCTTGGCTCTCGGTTGTTAAGTTTCAAGTAGGAGCTCTCTTTCTTAACATATATATTATAAAAGACTGCAGTAAATTTAAAAAATGCCTAGGAGATCCAATGGATGACCTGAGCATTTTGGAAACCTGGAATTACACTGTACTGGAGTTACACCCTACAAGCGTCCAGCCCAACTGGTGTGAAATGGCTCCCTTGATGGGGATGTCATGTGGGAGCTGATTTCAAAGTTAAATTATCACTTTTACATTGTTTGCAGCAGTAACCACTTCACAGTGATGCTAATGTCGGAGTATAAGTACATCCTTACTTTTTCCAAAAATTGATATAAAGTAGTTTGTATTTGTTAAACTAATCTGGAAACTACAGCACTATAGTTGTTTAAAGCATATAAAATTCCTTAACAGCTGACAATTATATCCCAGATTGGAAAACCGAGAGACACATTTGATGCTGAAGTGAAATTACCCATCATTTTATACTCACCTCTAAAGAATAGGCGTTCAATGCATTCCAAACCTTTTGTTGTCTGAACATGGGTCACTCACTAATAGTGCTAAGGGGCAAAGAGGACAAGTTCACTTTGGATTACTGGGGTGCACTGCAGGTGGGAAGATAAGTGTTTATTAAATGAAACAGCTTGCTACAGACAGGAATTTAATACCACTGAAATTAATAGGAAAAGTCTGTGCATGTAGCAAACTATCATGCCTGCACACCAGAACTTTACAACTAAACTGAACATAGAATAGAACATAGTGAGCATTATATTAATAATTACCTTTATATATAAAGATAACGACAGGGGATGTGGTGGAACAGTGGATTACTACGCTGTCCTTTCAAATCCAGACCATTGGTTTGAAGGCTAGCCTGAACTGATTGGGTGGAAAGGGTTCTGAGATAAACTGAATTGGGTTGTCTTTGTTGACTTCCTATTTGGCACAGGTCCACAGCAGAAAACTGCTCATAATTCAAGTAGTTGGCACTAAATCGGTAATCTTAGAGAGGCTGTAAATATGGTTGCCATTGAAATGGTAATCTCATCCTGGTGCTGTACGGTAATCTCATCCTGGTGCTGTATGGGGGAAGGGGAGACAGTCTTCCGAGGTTAAGGTACATTATTGGAGCACGTCAGAAAGAAATTGACCTGACAACTAACAAGTGATTCAGGCAAATAAATAGCAAAGTAATTTTAATACTGACAAATGTAAAGTATTGCAGATTGGATAAAAAGCTATGTAAAATATACAACCAATGGGCAGAAAGAGATTTAGAAAAGGTCCTGGAAGTAATAGGCCTGTCACTTTCAATGTCTAGACAATGTGGCAAAGCAATTAAAAAAACAAACAGAATGTTGGTGTACGTAGCCAGAGCAATAGAGTACAAGTCTAAAGAGGTAATGCTAAGGGTTATGAAGGTCAGACTACACTTGGAATACTGTGTTCAATTCTGGTAACCATGCTAAGAAAAGATGTACATGCATTGAGAGAAAGCAGAGAATAGCAAAAAGAATGATTCCAAGTGGAAAGGGAACAACCTATCAGGAAAGATTGGAGACATTCAACCTCTACATTCTAGAGAGAAGGTCAAGGAGGTATTTCATTGAGGTATATTAAATATTAAAGAATGTAAAGTTAACCCAGAATATTATGTGAAAGTAAGTCAGGCTAGTAGAATCAGAGGACACACATTTATATTAGTGAAAAGAACCAATATTAGGAAGAATGTCTTTACTTAAAGGTTTGGCATAATCTGCTGTGTAAGGCATTAGAGACAGACATTCAGGGCATTCAAGATATAGTTAGATGCTAGTCTGGGAGATGAGGAGAAGGAGGAGGAGGAGGAGAGAAGGGGTGGTGGGGGCAGGATACTGGAAGAATGAGCTTCAATGGGCTGAATGCCCTTTATGTGTCCTTAACTGTTCTTATGCTAATACTCGGAGCAAATAGTCAGAAATGCTTTATTTCCCAGCATTGATATGCTTACCTCAATAAACATTAAAAAAATGAACTCCTTCAAAAATGGTTAATATTTATAAAGATCATGCTGAATTAAATCAGCTGTAACAATCGAGTCTTTTTAAATTAAGGTTTTCAAAATTGGAATTCAATTACTATGTGCGTAATTATAGTGCCATCTGATTATTATTAGTTCCATATGCCATCCGTAAGCATCATATAACACTGGAACAAACTGTTCCACAAAAATATCTTTCTAACACCCCTCAACATTCAGTATTTTTATCTTAAATGAATGTGATTCAACTGTAGACGGTTTTCTGCCAACTTCTATTTCAGGCAAACTGTGAGCACAATGCTGACGAGATGTCTCCTTAATATCATGTCCAATGTTTCCTTGCAATTTCCTTTGAATTGCCTGAGTAGTACAATATACCACAGTACAACATGTAGCATGCAATTGTGTTGGCCTTAGGGCAGCCAATTTTAAAACATATTTTCCTCCAGTTTATTAAACAGCCCATAATTTCTCAGGTGTAAATTTGATCTGTATGATTGCACCATTAAGAAATTAGAAAGAATTTAAAATAATATATACTGTAGGCTTTTCTACTGCTGCTATCAATAAGCAGCACAGGCAGAGATGTCGGACCTTCACAAATAAAAAGCCATGTTCTGCTACAAGGTCAAACCCTGCTAATGTCATTTTCTACTTTTGCAACAAGAATTAAATGCACATATGTTTTCAATGACCCAAGCAAAGCTTCTTTGTCTTTCTTGTGAACTACCAAAGCAGGGTACTCAAAGACTTTATAGTAAGGAATGTACATCTTTAATCACTGTTACTCCCTAAAACTGACTTCTTGTTACTTTAAGAAGGGATGGGAATAATATAGATAGCTTCTCTTTGGTTTTGACAGAGGTGGAAAATTAAAATGTTACTGGAAAAGTTATGGCACACAAGATACCAAATATTAGTGTTTTTGTGGACTTTCCAAAAGAGTGATAGATATCTAAAATTAGTTGTGCTTATCTAGAAAACAAAACCTGCTTCAGAATTGTTTTTTTTAAAATCCTTCCCACCATTTATCAACTGTCTTATATGGAACAAAATGCCAGTCCATCTCCCATGTAATGATTCAGGGGTAGCCTGGGACCTGGAGCGGTCTTATTATAGCCAAGATGCATCAACAAATCTATTGACGCAACTTATCAAATGATTAACTCAAGGTAAAAGGTAAAAACAAATGTTGGCAAATTATGTTATTGTGAATGGGTATAAAAATGTTTGCTGCAATTCCCATTTTAGAGTTACTTGTAATACAGTGTAGAATAGACTAATTTTCAAATTTGAATCAAAAATTCAAAGATGTAAACCAATGTCAGATTACCAACTATATTGCAATTGCAAAGTGTACCATAAAACTATGGTTCAGGATGCAAGAACTCCCAAGGTGTTCAGTGATAAAATACCCAATAGTCTGTGCGAGCAGTGCCATTGTGCAGGACGCTAGCACTTTGTATGGTGGGTTTGGCTTGAACAAATCACAAGGACTGACTATAAGGTCATTTAAATTAGTCTCAAGGTCATAAACCCAGACATTATAATTAAAGGTCTTGCACATAGCATGCATCACACCTTAGATGTATACATCCCACTTTAAATGTGTCCATAACATGAAAAATTATCTGGTGTGTTTTTTTAAAATTTCTGTTAAGTTAATCATGCTGATTTGCTCAAATACACCCAAAGGTCGGAAAAGCTACCAATTAGGAACTAGAACCCCACACCACCAACTAATCAAACCACACAAAGGATTTAAAAAAATGCTACCAATCTTGAAACTGCAGCCAGCTGAAAATCAACCAATCAAATTCTGGAACAGAATTTTATCCAGGCACTATGAGTGGCCATTTTGCATCCCCACTAATGATGTTGGGATGGAGGAGGGAAGGTAGAAAAAGTATTTGTCCCTTCCCATTGGAAATTGCTATGCAACTGAGGAAGGGGCAGATCTCTGGCTGAGATGGCTTCCAATATGACTTCCCCTCTCGCTCCCAATACTTCCTCCCCAAAAAGTAATGGAGCTTCCAGTTTAACATTTACAACGTAATGGGCCAGAATTTACTGTAGCTGGCGATTAAAAGGCACCCTCACCCTTGCCCATATACTTTCCATGAGCTTTTGTGCTGGAAGTTGCAGTTAATTAGGGCATCTGGGACCTGTGTGAACAGGCCAAGCAACTGTGTATCTCCTTAACCAATCAGATTGAAAAATTGTTAATGAGCAGTGCAAAGTCTGAACCAATGTAAGTTAGAATAATGAATTCAATGTCAAATCTGGTGCAGAAAGTGAAATAAAGAGAGGGAAAGAAAGATTAAATTAAGTGAGAGAGATGAAAGAGACAGAAAGCAAAAGTTAAAAATGAATGTATTTAATTCTTTTTAAAATCTCCAACAACAATTAAAATCTGAAGGAATGAGACTCCACAATTGTAAAATTTAATTTTCAATGCCTGGGAGGTTGTTTGGCAGTCATTAAGACTTACCATGCCTTTAAAAAAAGACTGAAAAGGACATGCCTTAACTTTCCATGGCGAGGTTTAGTTCGTATCTACTGTGCAAATACAGGAACTTTACACCGTTCAATGCATTTGAATGGTGAGTCAGGTAGCGAGATACCATTTTTGCGAAGCTGACCGCGGAAGGGCGCATCCCGACAGCAACTTCCAGATTTTCCCATTTAACTGCGCAATTTCTCTCGCCTGAAGTCGCTGTCCGATTTGTGCATAAATAACGGTGAGTGCTGTTAGCTTCACCGTTATTTCGACAAGTAAATTCTGGCCCAATAAATACATCTTAAAAAAAAACACTGAACTGAAAACCCAATAGACTTATCCATAAAGTTGGTCATTGTTTACAAGGCCTTGCCAGAATAAAGAAGCTCAACTAAGTAATAGAATCCCTGAATCTACCAATCTCACTATGTACATGTGAAGTGGATGGACTATAACTCCCTGAGTGCACCAGAAATAAAGCATTTGTCACTCTAGAGGTTGTCACTTTTCACTGATTTATCAGACAAGGACAGGCAAAACCTACAAATAGGAAATCATGCCACACACAATGAATGACCAATCTTGCTGTCAACCATTTAAAAAAATCCTGCTGCTTTAAAGACACATTTTGATTTTCTGATTGGACAAACAAAAATATTTCTCCCAAATATAGCCTTCCAATTGAGAATTAGATTCAGGGGTATAAATTCTGTCAGAACAGCTGCTATCACATCCTTCTCCAACTTTTGGTTTTAATTTAAGAATTCTGTTCCCTGTTTCTCATGCCTCACACACTGTGTTCCATTCCATGATGCTCTCATGCTGCACTCCGCTTCTTGGCCCTACTATGCTCCACATCCCAGTCCCTCATTGTGCTCTACTCTCCAGCCCCCGGTAAAGCAAATGTTCTTGTCCCGGTAAAGCAATGTTGTCACCTCCCCCACAACTGTGCCCCAGTCCCTGGTGCGGAATGGAACTGCACTAAACATCACAACTGCACTCATGAGCAATGCCAATGAAGATCAGGTAGTGGTACTAAAGTATTATTGACAGAAATCATATCCAGTGCATGTTACCCAAATGGTCTAGAACCCCCAACCATTGTGTAAATGTAAACAATATATGGCTAGTTGAAACGGTCAGGTTTTTGTGTGACACAGATAGAGGGAAACCATAACATTCCTGACACAGCTTAAATACTGCAATATACTGGCTCACACATGTGGTACTTCAAACCATACTCTGCTTTTTATTTAAGTTTTCATGGAGAAATGCAGAAGCGCACGCAATAGAAGCATGTTTTAATGTTACAAAAACTGTGTGTGGTTAAACTAAATTACATTGTGACGATGACATTAGGGGCCTACTCGATCATAAATAAAATTGAAAACATAATTTAGAAAAAAAAGTTTGCACAGCCAAAAATGTGAGACACATTTCTCCATTTTAATGTACGACCTTTGCAATTTCAGTTCTCAGTTTAAAAAAAAACACAATTCAATGTTATTCAATTAATTTTGAATTTCCCTATATATCTAACACAACCTTCTGTATACCCATGAGATCACCCCCTCTTAGATCTCCCAGCCTGCTCGCAAAACAATCCTTCTCTCCAATAAGATCATGCTAAGATCAACCTTTCCTTGGCAAGCAGTGGACCAGATTTTATCGGATTGTGTCTGAAATTAAACTCTCCCTTGATGGAAGAGTGCAAATTAGGGAATTTGTCTAAATCTGTATTCCCACGTCTAAAGGCACTGTATCCTTTTTGCTTGGCTTACTTGAGTTACTTTTCAAACATACCAAAATCTTCACTGGCCCATGAATACTACGCCTTTAAAATTCTCCATTAACCCAAAAAGGCTGCATCTAACTGCTTTTAAAAATATCAGTTTTTAAATAATCCCCAAGCACTTTTCTTTGGCACTATTTTTTCTTTTGACTAATGCATCTAAGAGAGAATCATATAGATTTTTTGACAGCTCATAGTTTAAAAGCACATTTTCTGGGCCAGTAAAAAGAACACTTCCTTTTCTTTAAATCTCTGATGTTTAGATTTTTCACTCTAAAATACATAATATATTAGCAGTTGGTTTTATGAATTTTGTAATCTTAACTTTTAATACTGGCCCTGAGGTTTTTAAAAGTTAAGCCTCTGCATTCCCTTGAATTGATGGGACTTCTGTATTACTTCAGCACACAGGCTGTAAATGTTTTACTTTGATTTAAGGTACATGACAATAAATTAGGGGTATTTATCAAAGGTGCTTTGTTGGAACAGTACAAACCTGCCTAACGCAAGCCACTTTTGCATAAATTACTGCATTATCCAAATACACTTAGTGGAATCCTGCTGCTTTGATGTTGGCAGCATAGATTTATATAATATAGGCTTTTTATTTATCTGCCCCGTTCACCTCAGAAAGAGCTCTACACATCCATCAATTAGTTCCATACTTTAAAGATGACATGTACATATCACAGTTGAACTGTTATCAAGTGGAGAGTAAAGGTTTAAATCAGAATTTTTCAAAAATGCATTTTTGACTTGAAAGCCAAAGCTTCTGTGCATTTTCAAGGTTATTAAATGCATTTGATCAAAAGCAAATGTTTCAATACTTTGTATTCAGTTAAAGTTAATGTCCTTTGGCAGATAGATTGACTCAATTCACAGAGTAATATTCTAAACCAGAAAACTACATTTTTGGAGTTTGAGTTTTTAGTTTTGGTAACATTGCATATTACTATTTAGTGCTAAATAATACTTGGAATACATCAATATAGATGGGATATGTGTACATAGAGAAATAGATGATCTCAGAGTATACTTGGAAACTCAGCAGAAGTAAAAGAAAAAATCCTATGAAACATAAAGGTTCTTGAGCTGCTAAGTTCATTAAAATGTCATGTCATGGAAAGCAACCAGTCAAAATAATGTCGGTGGTAAGAATAGATAGGTAGTTTGGAGTTTTGCTTCATTACCTTTAAGGGTTTAAGAGAACCACTGCTTAACCTTCCCTGAGGGGGTTAAATAGGGTAAGTAGAGTCCATGATAGGGCAAATTGTACGTGATACATAAAGGAACAGCCTTAATGGGTTGAATAGTCTTTTCTTGTTTCTTATGTTTTTAAGACTCAAGGTGAGCTCCCTCAATGGTTTAGTGTGTAAATGCATCATTCTTTCTGATCTCAAACTATACAGATCAAAGTTCTCGGGTTCAATCCCTGGTCTGTGTTGAGATAGCTAATCTCCACCAGGGTAGCCTCTGCACTCCCAGACTAAGGGGCGGACAAAAAGTCAGTCGACTACGTACAGTGATTCCTATTGGAAATCCATGTGCTTATCAGGTAGGATCAGGATCAGATTTAGCTGTGATGTTCTCCAGCTTGCCATTAGATTCGTATATGAAGAGTGGCCACTTGGGTGAGGTACAGGTGGGACACAAACACCAATGGAACCTTACCCCAGCAAGAGTCTGTGAATTCAGGAGAGAAGGGGAAAAACAATGTTAAAAATGAAGAACAAGACCTGAGGTGATAAGTTGAAACATCTTGAAAGAAATCCCACAAAGCAATGAGATAAGAATAAAGTAGAGGTCCAACTCATCCTGTAATATCTTCACAATACAGAGAAGCTTATTTTGTTACATTTATAATTGTGGAATCAAATCTAATTGTATCCCATATTTCTGCTGCAAAGTCTACCCCTGCAGGCTGCAGTTTCTTGTATCAGAATGTGCAGATTATTTCTCTGTCAATTTACATTTCCTATCTTTACGGATAAGGTATTCTTGCTTCAGAGATGTCATCGACACATTATACTTCATAGCCAATGGATTCCTCATCCACCCATGGAGACTCGAAGAGGCCGTTTTTCTTGAATGAAAACAAGGGTATAAAGTGCCTTGTGTACAACCTAACAGCTCTGTCATTGGTTTGGGACTTGCATGTCCTCCTGTTGCTTCAATTCTCATCCACATGAAAAAATCAACTCGGGGCCACCTATATGCCTATATACGCTGGCACCTGTTGGTCTATATACCAGTGCTGGAAAAAGTACATTGCTCATTGCTGGCAAATAGAACTATATTTGAAGCCTACTAAGTTAACTTTTCACCCACCAAATACTAATATTTCAACATTAACCAAAGGAGATAAATCCTAAAATGGAATAGGTATTGGTGAGGAATTGGTTAGCAGGCTAGGCATGAGTTCCAACAGACTACAGATCACTGGATGAACCAAGAATGTTGAGAAAGAAACCATGAAGTGCTGGAGATGGAGCTGTAAGCTAGTGAGTTGATTTTACTTTTAGCTTGCTAAAGTTCATAAGTAACATGCCTCTGGCCGGTTGGCAAGTGGAATTTTCCAGGCCTGATATATGTATAAATGGTATATAAGAAAGTTTCTTTGTACACTGACTATTCTCCATGATTTCAATATTTTTCTTATCTGTAGTCTTGTTGAAGCCTGATTACTTCAGGATGTTTCAGCCTGTTATCTGATTGAGGTTCAAGATACCAGCCTTAATCATCCTGAAGTAATTTAATCACACTTCAATACCAATAAGGACAAGAAAACCCTTGAAATCATAAAAATTTTGAGAAAGAGAAATTTAGGACATGAAACTGGAACCATGAATTGTTAAACATCCATTGAAAATGACAATAGGAAAACTATTTGAAATGGTATGTATCTAACTCTAAGCTACCTTGGGCCTAGCAGTGGCAAGTGTCTGGAGTTATTTGGGGCCTAGCAGTATGTTGCAGCCTCACAGCAGCAATGATCTCATCACCTGGCACTGTTAGGAGCTGCCATCTATTTATACAAACAAGTACTCTAGTTTTACACATCCTTGACACAAGCAGAATATACGACCAGCAACCATCAAAGTGGAAACTACTTCATGATTGACCACATCACAATATAGCTCATTTGCAAATTTTTCAATCATGAATTAAGCAGTGGCCTCATCATGCAAAGTATTTTGTACTCTATGGTTGCCCATCGCATCCTTCTACATGACTAGTTTACTACTCAGCTGAATTACAGTTTTTAATCTCTATCAATATTGAAGCTGTAGGGAGCACTTCATTGTACCATCCCAAACAATATTATGTCCCTAACCCTTTGAAAAGCATAATGCACCTTCCCTGATTCAGTTCATAGAGAAGTATGAACTGAGCTTTCATCATAACTGCTTGTATTTATGGCAAGGAAGCCAAATGACAGAGTAACTCACACACAATCCACTTATTCAGGCTTTAAAAAAAGAAAAATTCTCAACCTGGCTTGTGGGTGACAGCACAAGAACTTGCAGTCAAGAAAGTTAGCGCCAATATGCCCTGTCAGACCATTAAAAAGTTAGCCTGGTATTCCCAGATATTGGAACCATGTGTGCTAAGGAATTTTTCTTTTGGTAAGACATTCCAAATATTGTACCACTGCCAAACACGGCGGTGTTAGACTAATTTAAGCAGTATGTTGGAACCATCTCTTAGAACTTTGATCATCTGGAGATCGTTTGTTACAAATTGAACTAACCCAGTCTCTATTTCTGGTGGATCAGATCTCTGGATTTGTTGAATTAAATGCCTCATTTAATATAGTTTGCACATGAAAGAAAGCTACACTCAGGAATCCACCGACAAATATTTCACGTAACCAACTGCTCTCATTTTTATTACTTTTAAACATAATCCATATAACACTCACACTGCTTCTAATAACCTCTGCCCTGTTTAGAGCTCGTGTCTACAGAGTTTTGTGTGTTTGGGGGGAAAATATCACACAATTATGAGTGTATCCTAACCAGAAACACATTTGCATCTTTTTCACAAAATATCTTTTCTGCAAAAAGATATAAAGCTGGATTAGTCTAGGATAACATTTGCATCTCAAATCCCTGTCGCTGAACATGCATCACTTCAATGAGATCACTGTATTGTAGTATTTTGTGACGTGTTTTCACATTAACTTATACTGGAAAAAAAACACATATCAAGCAGAAGAGTTAAAGATCCCAGTTCAGAATTTTACTTTGTAATTTCAGGGTGTCTTGGGAGCTAGAGTTTAATGAGGTTTTTAAATATTATTAGTTGTTCTCCCATGGCATTTCTTACTGACAAAAGTTTTTTTTTAAATGTGTCTCTCGCTTCCTGTAACTGCCTTGCTGCTTGCCTCCCGCTCCTTAATTCTATCTGTCTTGCTTTCAGTATCTTTCTGTTTGTCTTCCATTCTTTGCCTCCATCTTTCTCTTCCTTTCTTTATTCCTCTCACACTTTCTCTTGTCTCTGTATTTCTGGTTGCTACCACTCTTTTGCTCATGTTCTCATCCTTTATGTAAGTTAATTCTTGTTTCTATTGTCTTTTGTTTGTATGCTGCCTTTCTCACTGTTTCTCTCTCTCTCTCCATGTCTTTCTCTCTTTTTTTCTGTACGCCATTCACATACTTTCGATATGCCCGTCTCTCTTTTTATCTTTGCCTCGCACACTATCTTTTCCTTTGATATATATTAACGACTTGGACTTGGGTGTACAGGGCACAATTTCAAAATTTGCAGATGACACAAAACTTGGAAGTGTAGTAAACAGTGAGAATGATAGTAATAGACTTCAAGAGGATACAGAGAGGTTGGTGGAATGGGCGGACACATGGCAGATGAAATTTAATGCAGAGAAGTGCGAAGTGATACATTTTGTCAGGAAGAATGAGGAGAGGCAATATAAACTAAATGGTACAATTTTAAAGGGGGTGCAGGAACAGAGAGACCTGGGCATATATGTGCACAAATCTTTGATAGTTGCAGGACAGGTTGAGAAAGCAGTTAAAAAAGCATATGGGATCCTGAGCTTTATAAATAGAAGCATAGAGTACAAAAGCAAGGAAGTTATGTTGAACCTTTATAAAACACTGGTTCGGCCAGAGTTGGAGTATTGTGTCCAATTCCAGGCACCGACTTTAGGAAGGATGTGAAGGTCTTAGAGAGGGTGCAGAAAAGATTTGCTGGAATGGTTCCAGAGATGAGGGACTTCAGTTACATAGATAGACTGGAGAAGCTGGGGTTGTTCTCCTTGGAACAGAGAAGGTTAAGAGGAGATTTGATAGAAGTGTTCAAAATCATGAAGGATTTAGATAAAGTAAATAAAGAGAAACTGTTCCCATTGGTGGAAGGATCGAGAACTAGAGGACACAGATTTAAGGTGATTGGCAAAAGAACCAAAGGTGATATGAGGAAAAACTTTTTTACGCGGCGAATAGTTATGATCTGAAATGCGCTGCCTGAAAGGGTGGTGGAAGCAGATTCAATCGTGGTTTTCAAAAAGGAATAAATACTTGAAGGGAAAAAAAATTGCAGGGCTACGGGGGAATGGGACTAACTGGATTGCTCTTACAAAGAGCCGGCACAGGCGCGATAGGCCGAATGGCCTCCTTCTGTGCTGTAACGATTCTATGATTCTAAGATTCTCACTTGTCAAGAAGACAGAGAGGCAGAGTCAGGCCTGCACACTTCTCATAGCCGCAGAAATGATCTCATCACCCTCTGCTAGCAAATTTGTGTTGCCTTTGTACAAGTAAGTGGGAGGGAGCAGGAGTTGGGGCTAGGGTTAGGAGGGAATGTGACTTAGAGAGAGAGAATGGGAAGGCTAGGATTTTGGGTTCAGACTGGAGCTCGGAGGAAGAGAGACCATAGTCATAGTGGGAGGGAATAGGGGCTTGGCTGCAGACTGATAATTGGCAGGAAATTAGATGATTTGTCCTTGGTGATCACGTGAACGATAATGTTTTAACAATCATATGGTTAACACAGATTAATTAGAACTGTGAAACATGAGGGCTTTTTTTATATCAGTACTGAATCAATGGGTAATTCTGATATTATATGTAATACAAGTGCCTTAATTTAATTGATCACCCGATGTTTACTCTCCATCTACGCTCAGGATCAGGTGGGAATGGAAGGCTGGCTACACTCAGGGTTAGGCCAGATTACATGGGGAAGTGTCTTCTTCACTGAAGGCTTGGTGGAGAGGTGGCTACAGCATTTGGGGTTAAGCCAAGTAAGGAGCTGTGTCCTCTAGTCAGTGTTGAGTCAGTCATGAAGCTGGCTGCTGCTGTTGGGAGTAGACCTGGGACTAGACCACTAAAGTGGGTTTCAGTGCATAGGAAGGAATGGAGCCAGAGCTGGAGCATTCAGACTGGGCCTGGGAGATAATAGAGTGGGGGCTGGAACAACTGAGCCAGGAATTGGTAGAAGGGAGGAAGCATAACTGGAGCTGTAGTTGGAGCACTCAGAGTGGGCCTGGGAGAGAGGGAGAAAGCTGAGCAGAGCTGAAACATTCTGTGGAGATCCTGGGGAAGACTGGGGGTGAGTGGGGGAGTTGGGTTGGGGGGGGGGGGGGTGGGGGGTTGGTGAACCGAGGTTCAGCAGAGTAGCTAAAATGCCCAGATTGGAGGATTTTAGCTACTCTGCTGAAGGGAGGAAATGGAGAACTATTGTGACGGTCAAAAACAGATTAATTTTTTTTCCAGTGGTCTGCTTGGTCCATGGTATCATGTGGCTTGTGCCAACTAATGTTGGGATCTGATTGTTCAGCAGTGTTACATGATAGCACTAAACAAACAACAACTTTGGAGGATCATTACAATTATACAATATTAAAATCATACAATTTAAGACATGAAAAGATAGAATTCACCATCCATTGCGCTGGTAGTGCCATTGAGGATTGGATATAAGGGGATCAAGAAATTGGGCAAAGAAGCTTTTGACCTGTGCGATTTTCCTGTCTCAATTTTAAATGGGCAAAGAGTGTTCTTACAAAAATGTGTGAGAACCACATTGACCCCAAAATTTTTGCAAGTTAATGCTATTGATGTCAGCTATGATTTTCCAGGTTGTTTTTGTTCCGAATTGACTGACAGCATTGTAATCCATATGACATGGGCGCTGCTTTTTTTTTGGATTGCAGAGAAGTAAACAACTGCTGCTCAGACTATGGGCTCAATATTAGGAGGGAGGCGGGTTGGCAGCGGGGGGTCGACTGGGCGCATGGGTAACGCGCCCAGTGAATTCGGGGTGCTCCGCACGCAATCGCAGCCTAATTGAAGCCACTTACCTTGTCTTCCGGGTTTCGCGCTGGAAAGCTGCGCAGAGGGCGGACTGCGCACCTGCATCATAGGCTGTCAGCTGGAGGAGCCCTATTTAAAGGGGCAGTCCTCCACTGACTGATGCTGCAGAAAGGAGCCAAAATTACTGCATGGAGCAGTCCAGGGGGAAGGCTGCTCCCAGGTTTAATGATGCCTCACTCCAGGTCCTACTGGATGGGGTAAGGAGGAGGGGGAGGACAGAGATCTTCTCCCTGGTGGACGGGAGGAAGTGGCCTGCCTCCGCCACCACGAAGGCCTGGCTCGAGGTGGCAGAGGAGGTCACCAGCACCACCAACATATCACGCACCTGCATACAGTGCAGGAGGCACTTCAATGACCTAAGTAGGTCAGCCGAAGTGAGTACACTTACTCATTCCCCTACACTCCGTCTGCCACATCACTGCCCCCAAATCTCCTTCTGCACTGCCAACACTACTCTGTCACATCACTCCTCACACCCACTCAAAGCTCATCCTCATCTTACCTGCACTTACTCACCTCACCAGTACTCATCCCACCACTACCACTCAACCCAATCCTCATACAATCTCATGGCTCTATCTCATACTCACCCTCTCATGCATCTCTTTCATGGTCAGCCTCACTCAACCTGCCACTACCTGTGCTGCAGCCACAGGGCATGCATCACATATGTGTAGTAGGAAGCGTAAGGCAAACGTGTCGTGAGCATGAAGGGGATGCACAAGGGTGTTTGAGGGTTTGTCATGGTTTTTACTTATATTTGATTTCTGATCAACTCACATCACATATTATATTGTTACCACTACTGCTACATCTTTGCAAATCTTGTCTGGTTTGTGCCATAATGCCCTCTCCTGAGGATCACCAATGAAGACCCACAACTGATGCCACCCATTGTGTCACTGCAGAGTGGGTTTAGGTGTATTTGCAGGGCTCTTTTGTGCAGACAACTGAGAGACGTCGGCGATGTCCCCGGCGGCACCCTGGAGGAGAAGTTGTTGAGGGCAGTGGTGACTTTGACAGCGACAGGTAAGAAGATGGTGCTCGGCCTAGCCGGGAGCAGCTCGGCATGAAGGAGGCTGCAGATGTCCACGACCACATGGCGTGTGACTCTGAGCCTCCATGTGCACTGCTGCTCAGAGAGGTCCAGGAAGCTGAGCCTCGATCTATAGACCCTGTGGCGAGGGTAGTGCCTTCTCCGACACATCTCTCTCTGCGGTTGCCCTTCCTCCTGCTGTGCTGGTGGATGTGTCACAGCACTGTGTTGTGGAGCTCCACGTGTCCGAGGTGGACAGCATGGCCGGCGAGGCTGGTGATGTTGTTCATCCTCCGAGGAGGTCATGACTGCAGCTACGACGGCCCCCATGTACGTTTGAGGTGGTCCGCAAGGTAGGTAAATGTGCCTGCACACCGGGGTTGAGGTTGCAAGTTGGTCAATTTTATTGTTAGGAGGAGGGTGGTGGCAGCAACACGTCCATTTCAACTGGGAGTGTTACCCCCAGTACGGGAAACACTCTCAGTTTAGATGAAAATCCCACCCCTCCTAAAATATCCTACAAATCAGGTCTGCTAACAACCTGAAATATCCAATTAATTGATTTAAGTGGGATCCCGGCGGCTTTAATTGCCATCTAAGCGCGTCACTGGGGAACCCGGAAGTGGGTGGGTTGGAGCCGGGCTCCGGACCCGCCCCAGGAATCCCCAATTTTCGGAGCCCCCCCCCCCCCCCCCCGCCACGAATGCACCCGCTCGGACCTCCGAAAATCGAGCCCTCTGTATCTCCAACTAGTGATGCCACCATTCCTTGGGCTACAGTGCTTGTCCATGTTGTCGTCAGGAGGTGGTGGCAATGTACTCGCATGTTGTGCTGAGTAGTTCTGCCCACCCTGCCACTTGTGATGAACTCCTGGTACCTACTGTCGATGTAGTGAGGGGGCAAACCTACACTTGCCAGCTGTCTATTGACCAACTAGTCACAGTGCTCTTTGGGGGAAGGTTAGCAGGGTCTTTTTGGGGTTGAAATGGTTCTAAAACGGTGTGCCCGGTGATGGAATTAAGTCAAGCCTCTGTGGTGGACTCGGTAACCCAATACCTGAACTAGGCAGGTCTGCAGTACTCAAGGGCACTAATGGTGATGACCAGCCAGTCTGTCTCACTCATGGAACCTGAAGGGATAGACTGTCACTGGGGCTGAGATTTTTCCTACTTGGCTCCAGATAGCACTCAAGTCACTGCCATAACAGGGAGAGTGGTCATAGCAATGGGAAGCTTGCCCGTGCTTCGCTTTGTTTTTTAAAGAAAGTGAGCCAAGCCAACACATGGTGCAATCCAGTATCACCGACTTTGCACCAAAACAGCAGAAACAGCCTTGAGATTTTTAACAGAGTGTTAAATGTTAGTTGAGGTAATCTGATCATTTGGACTGAGCCTATGCTGTCTGTATGCTTGTCTTTAAGAAGCCTGTAATGTAGACTCATTTCATGTGGTTTGGGTTTTATTTGGTTTACATTGGTTTAATTGCTTAGTGAGTTAAATATGCAAACATTAAACAGTGCCATTCTGTGTTACACATAAAAGGGGAGTTTATTCAAATCCAACCAGCCTTGACTGTTAGCAGCAGAACAGATATTATGAAGCTGAAAAGCATGAGTATACACAACTGAAGCAATAATGTTATTCTTCATTAATAATATAGCTTAATAAAATTACATCACCATTAATATTAACAATATTGGTCAATATCCATATCCTTGATATACAGTATACATAATATATTAATTAGTAAACTCAAATTATACAAATATGATGCATAATGAATAAATATTACCTCAGGGTAATTATACTGTATTTTCATGAGAACTGTTGATCTTTACATCAAGTGCTTGGCACTTTGCTTGATTTTTTAAATATATCTCCCACAGATGAGAAATGTTATTAAACAGAGAAAGGAGGAAAGTTGTAGTTAGTACCAGCCTTACCTCATCCACCACTGTAACCCTCTCTGATATACCACGACTTTGTCTGTAACATGCATTATTCATGGATCCCCCCATTCTTAGAGACACCATATCGAAGACTCGGGGCTCAAAGCTCCTTTGCTGGCTCTGTGTGGAATTAAGACAGAAAGGACTCAGTTTTGGACCCTGATCTCTGCCAAATGACCCGATCTCAGCTGTTACGGGTGCCGCAAGTGGCGTCTGCCAAGGTTCCTGCTCGTAATCACCATCTAATGACTTTTACTGGAAAGGATGCCTGTATGAGCAGCAAATGAGGACAGGTTCGGGCATGGCACCGATGACCTTCACTATTGATTAGCCTGCCGGCACTCACTGCCAAACCCCCACGTGAAGTGGGAGCCACTCAATTGACGAACCAGTAGGTGATCAGCATCCATGGAACTGAACCCCAATATGGGTGAGTGCCTTCAGGAAAGGAGTGGGGGGGGGGACTGAAGAGGAAAAATAAAACAGAATGGGCTGTACGTTATATTCTTTGCACCACTGCATCTTGGTTTGCCTGCTACCTAACGGATTTAGTATACAAATTCTTATTAGTGTGAGCACAAATATGTTTGTCACTTTAATTTTTTTGTGTGAGCTTGAAGGTTTTCAACTGGCATTCTTTCAAGTGGAGATTATCGATATGTAACGACCTATTTTGTAATATTTTGTCTATTGTAAATACTTTCTGGTCCCTCTGACAAGCATTTAATCACATTATTTGTGGTGTGGCTACAGCACTATACTACCAAAAACTTGGGACTTTTAAAAGTAAGGAAATCATTCTGCCCCCTGACAGCACAGAAGTCCTCAGACTACCCTACTACCTCTCCATTTAAAATCCTGCATCTCTTCCCCCCTCCCCCATTTCCCCTCTCATTTCTGAAAGGAAGAATTGCATTTATATAGCTTCTTTCATGACCTCAGGACATCCTAAAGTGCTTTACAGCCAATTAAATACATTTGAAGTGTAATCACTGTTGTAATGTAGGAAACGCAGCAGTCAATTTGCACACAAGCAAGATCCCACAGACAGCAATGTGCTAACCTTTTTAGTGATGTTGGTTGAGGGATAAATATTGGCCAGGACACCGGGGAGAACTTGAGAGGGCAAATGGTTTAAAGTCTCATCTGAAAAAACGGCACCTCCAACAGTGCAGCACCCCCTCAGTATTGCACTGGAGTGTCAGCCTAGATTATGTGCTTGAGTCCCTGGAATGGGACTTGATCCCTCAACTTTCTAATTTCAGAGGCGAGAGTGCTAACAGGTGAGCCACAGCTGATACTAAAAGTGCTGACTCTTGCTGGGTTCCAAATTTGCTGGCAAATCTAGAGTATTATTGCTCATACAATTACTAATACTACTGTTACTGCTGCTGCAACGACTTACATTTATATAAGTGTCTTTAACATAGAAAAGCATCCCAAGGTGCTTCACAGAGGCACGAAGAAAATGGACACCGAGCCAGAGAGAGTTTAGGACGGGTAACCAAAAGCTTGGTCAGAGGTGGGATTTAAGGAGGGTCTTTAAACGAGGAGAGGGAGGTGGAGCTGCGGAGAGGTTTATGGAGGGAATTTCGGAGAGTGGGACCTAGGCGCCTAAAAGCATGACCATCAATGGTGGGGCGAAGTGGGGGCTGGGGGTGCAAAAGAGGCCTGTATTCTTCAGGTGTGAGCGAAGACACTGAAATATAAATATCAGCAGGTTAGCTATCACAGCTAAGCCCAATCCTGTCTTCATCCAATGTCCATCCTTGTGTGCTTTCCAGCATTATCACTGGACAGCAATCAGGAACAGGAACCTTGTGTTACTTTTGCCCTTCATGGCCCCAGTGGCACTGAGGCCATTTATAGCTCCTCATATGCTACCCTGGCTGATATTAGCTAACTTGGTGCAGACCAGGAATCAAACCTGGGACCTTCTAGTCTGTGGTTTAGTTTCATACCAGCTAGTGCATCAGGAAACACAATTCTGCACCCTTTTTTTAATCCAGCAAGACACCAGGTGCAGTCATTGCGCCCTCTCACCCATACTGTAGGAGAACAAGGTTCAGCATTACAAAGCATTTAAAGATGAATTATATCAACAAGATAACATTAGATTGTGTAATATTAGAATGTTTTGTATTGCTATGCAGTTTTAGTATACTCTCATTATACTGGTGACTGTGCACTATTCAATCCGCTAATCCCTGATCCACCAGGCACATGGACCTCTTCATGGTGGCTTCCACTTAAAGCACAGAATGGTTTAATCCCTGCTCAGGGCCACCATCTACATATCCATAGCAATACTGCCAAGTTGAAATGTGTGAAATGGCACAAAAAATGGATTATATTGACCCTGTCACTGAAACTTCCTGACTGGTGGAGTACTAATCGTGAGTGTCCTCAATAATCGGAGGGAATAGAAGTGGATATTTTTTGCAATGCCTCATGGCACTAGATGGAGTAATTCCACCCCCCCTCCCCCCCCCCCCCCCCGCCAGAGGGGAGCCACGTGTGTATGGAGTGTGGGTCAGAGATAGATCAACATTGTAGCCCTGGCTCTTTGGCTAGAGTGGCTTCCTCCTAGGGGCGTAGGATCGTGAAATTACCCCTTATATATATTTAGGACTGCATCTCTCTGGAACAGACTTTTACACGCTGCCAAAGACGCCATCATAGAGAGGGCTTACTGTACTAGACTGTTATCCCTAGTCTCCACAGAAGATGCCAGGTGGTGGTATTATTGCAGCTGTCCAGAGTGGATGCAAGCTGTAGCAAGTGACTTAGTCAGGGTGGCAGTGTGTATTGAATCAGTTAATACTGTGAAATATCAACTTGAAAGGATTTTCTTCAAAGCTACAGAAAAGGTTATGCTGATAAAGGGATTTGATCGTGGTAGTTTTGAATCAAAATCTGGGTAGATGGATATGAAACGTCACTGTCTCTTTAAGATTCTACTCTCCTTCTCCATTAGGTTTGATAATCCTTCATGTATTTTATGTCCCCTTTGCACCAGAGTGTAGTCTGTACAAATGCTTTGTTCTGTTCTCTGAAAGCTTACAAAACACTGCTTACTGATGGTGAGATCTGCCAGAGAGCAACTAAAATAATGTTGTCAGAATATGCAGTATTTTTAAAACTTTGCATCCTTTTTTACGATGTGATCTGGTTTTTATTTCTGAAATGAGACCAAGCCTCATTCCTGAATACGTAAAAGTAACCTGAGATACTGCTTAAAGCTTGGGCCCTCAATTGGAAAACTCTGATAAGTTTAAATTGAATTAGAAAGATTGGTGTGAATAGTATTGGCAAACATAAGTTCCACTAATATTACCATTACCCCGGTAGTATTATTTTCCTTTATTTATAGTTAAAATATTTAAAACTGATCTGATTAGATAAATCATCTAGGACTTATGTGGGACTTTGAAATGGATACTGTTGTATTTTATATTGTACATAGAATGCAGAAAGAAGTAATTGCAAGCATTTGATTTATACTTCATTCAACACCCCAGGCTAAGGAAGAGAAAACTGTCCAGGAGTTCCTGTGCTGATCGCTATCCACTGACCCCTGCTGGAATGGTATGAATGTGGTTATGTAGTAAGGACAGCTTTGGACTTGGTTGTGAGGGCCCAGTGATCAAATAGGCTTCCAACACTGACTGTTAAAACTCACTTTTGAAAATGGCCACTTGGCCAACGTGTCAGAAGGTTGACAGCCACCCATGAAACCATATTCCAGCATGAGTCACAGCCTTCAGGGAAGCAGGGGCAAAGGGAGAAAATGAAAATCAAATAAAGGCCCCCAAAAATCCACGGCAATTCTGGCAGATCTTCACCGGAGCTTCAGCAGGAATGTTTGGAAACTAGGCCGAGACCCGTTAATGCCAGGTCCCTGCCTTGTGCTGAGCTTTCTGGGATGGCCTTGTGGGGAGCAGAGCCTCCATCCTATCTCTTATAAGGCCATCGATGTAAGGAGAGGCAAGGACCGGGGCCGTGGGCAGATATGCCAAATGTCAGAGTTCCTGTACCTTCTTAGAAACATAGAAACATAGAAAATAGGAGCAGGAGTAGGCCATTCGGCCCTTTGGGCCTCCTCCGTCATTCAAAATGATCATGGCTGATCGTCTAACTCAGTACCCTGTTCCCGCTTTTTCCCCATATCCCTTGATCCCTTTAGCATTAAGAAATATATCTATCTCCTTCTTGAATATATTTAATGACTTGGCCTCCACTACCTTCTGTGGTGGAGAATTCCACAGGTTCACCACCCTCTGAGTGAAGAAATTTCTCCTCATCTCGGTTCTAAATGGAATACCCCGTATCCTGAGATTGTGACCCCTGGTTCTGGACTTCCCAGCCATCGGGAACATTCTCCCTGCATCTAGTCTGTCTAGTCCTGTTAGAAATTTATATGTTTCAATGAGATCACCTCTCATTCTTCTAAACTCTAGTGAATATAGGCCTAGTCAACCCAATCTCTCCTCATACGTCAGTTCTGCCATCCCAGGAATCAGTCTGGTAAACATTCGTTGCACTCCCTCCATGGCAAGGACACGGGTCTTAGGGACCCGAAGCATAGTCAGCACAGGTATGGATGGTGAAACCAGGTATACCAGCCAACCAACTGGCAGTTATGGGGCTACCGGGGGTCTGGGACTGTGTCCTGCACCCGGAAGATTTAACCAAGCAAATATTTTTTATATTTTACAGCAGTCTCCTTTGTACAGGAGCCATGGAGGCAGCTTAAGTTTTCCTCAGGCAGGGACACCCAGCAAACCCCCCCATCCAGCCTGGGAATCATCTTATGGACTTTCTGGCCATTTTGTTGGAGAGGCACCCGAGATGCACTCTCAGGTCACCGAGGGCATGCTAATTGCAAGACCTTCTCTTGACCCTGTGAACTTTGGGTGGGGTCATCAGGTGAGGTCAGGTGTGGACGCACCTTGGTGTTTGTGCCAAGATGTGTTGGCCTGTAGATTTTCAAGGCCAATTTGCTTTAAAATTCTTCAGTTGAAAGAGCAGTGTAAAATTCTCTTCAGAAAGGCATGTGAACCAACCAAAGACATTTTCTTCAGTATAAAAAGTATCAAGTCTTTATATGAATGGTCTCCACACTCCTTTGATGCCTCATGTGGAACTGAGGCATACAGACCAGGAAGATTCTAGGTTCATTCCCTGGTCTGTTAACATACTTCAGCCTGGTTGGCAATACAGGTGCTACAACTGCCTTCATCTCTCCTGAGCTAGGGAGAGAAGAAACTCAGCTAGTGGTCCTGCTCCTGATTGCTAATCAATAATCCCCGCTGAAAGGTGCACATCTGGACACTTGATTGCGATGCCCTTAATGTTGAATATCCTGATGACACTTTCTCACAGATGCCACTTGGAACTGTATCCCAGTACCCTCAAGAGTGGAGGGTAGAAAATTGGAGGAAAAAATGGTCTCCATAAACAAAATCTTGCGAGAACAATGTTGATAAGCCACTTAATAAGCAGAAACATTACTAGATACATCTAAAATACTACTGTTTTTCATTATATGTAGTACGACCCTTGAAACAGAATGAACTTTCTAACAGACAGTTTTTAATAATCTAATGACAAGTTTCAGCTTTGAGAAGGGCCACAATGATGAAGCTAGTTTCTAAGAAGCAGTATCCCTTTGGTCTCCCTGAGATAAATAAAATTTAATAACTACCCCCAAAAGCCTACACTTTTTATATCTTTACTTATCAATTTAGTGTACTGCAGTTTTATGTTCAGTAACAAGCTACCATTCTTTCTACTTTAGCTGCAATAATAAATCCTTTAATACAAATTATATGATTCTTCAGAAGTTTCTCCAAGCAATAATATACTAAGCTAATTTCCTGTTATTATTGCTTAGCAAAAGATAATTATACACTATTCAAAAGGTGGGAGTTTGCATTTTTAGTTACTTTGTGACTGGGGATTAATATCTGGCCCATAATGCTAAAGGTGGGGATGATGATATGAATTCAAGCTAGCATAATAATTCAGAAAAAGAAATGTTGTCTATTCAACATTGTTTATTCAAACATTGATTCCATATGTTTTTTGTTAGTAATGAATGAAGCATTCTTTGTCTGCCTCATTCATTACCAATAAAGCAACCATTGAAAAAAAATGCTTTTCAATGGGTGGTGAACAGACAGGGACAGACACAAGGTCATGTAGTTCCATTGTATGAATCTTGACCCGTGTAGAGTATGAGCCTGTACCTTGCATGCTGTGAGTTTGCCAGTGAATCTAGATATTTTGCAAGGGTAGGGAATAAATATTCTTATGTTAGATTATGAGTTGGAGTAAAGGAGGATTGAGAAGCATTTTAAGGCTCCGGATGGGCTCAAGGTTTCATGTTGTTTTGGGGGCATGGATTGTTCTGCATCAGAACTGCTGTTATGAAGTCAACATGAGTAATCGACAACAACTGGAAACAAATTGGACGTTTTATTTTAAAAAAAAGGTCCAAAAATACTTGTGCCCATAACCTAAAGGTATTATTGATCTCAAAGCATGAGTACATCAGGGCCCACAATTTATAAAGTTCATACCAAAATAAACACTGGTATTGTGAACCTCTCACTCCACAGTACTCATAACTTCATGTTCATTGTTGCTCAGTTCACCTATTAACATCAACAATTTCCTTTTAACTGTTGAGATGGGTGACATATTTCATACTTGTGGTGGAGGTGTGAATATACTTGTGACATTTTAAATAAAACAAGTTATTAAGCTTTTATCTATTCAAAACAAACGTGCTCGGAAAAATGATTCTGAAAATATTGATGTTTTGAACATTTGGTACTCGACTTCCTTTCATTGTTCAGATTGGTTCATTTTGAGTTTGTTTCAAATTAATCACTGCTACGAACGCACGTAACAGGGGAGGGAATGAATAATATTAATGGGAATTATGATTTCTCCTGAAGAGGTCTTGATCCGAGAGGAAAATATTAAAGAGTTCTGGTAAGGGGAGAGGTGTGGGAGCCCCTAGAAATGGAAGTTAAACAAGTATTGATATGCATGAAGAATGTAAAGTATTGAACAATGTGGCCTATTACAAACATATCAAAAGAATGGTGAGAAAAGACCATCAGGCCCATCCATTCTCACCCTATCCATTAGACAGTGTAATCTTATGAAACACCTTCCCCACCTATTAGTAATGCTGAGGGAGGTGGGGGAAAAAAAACTGTGGCCAATTTCAGAATTATTCCTTTACCAAGTCATCAATGACCAAAGAAAACTGCACAAAATAGTGTTTAAAAAATGGAAAAAAAGGCATCTTTATCCAGAGTAAACAAAGTATCAAATTGGAACCAAAGTTTAAATAGGAACTACTTCATTGGGATTCTTTGCTGTATTTTTGAAACCAATAGTCCATTTTAATATTCACATCAGTCTATAACCATCAGGGAGCTGGCTTTTTTTAAATGCCACTTTTTCTAAATCTTTCTTTCATTCTCAGCAGACCCCTCCGGGTAAGTTTCATCACAAGATAATTTGTAAAGGGTTTGTTTAATCCTGCCTTTTGATTAACAACCACATCAGCAAACAACTTAGAGAGCTGGCTTATATGAAGTCTAGACAATAATAAAATAAATCATTTTGTTTTCCAAAACACTTCTGGTCTTCTCAATATTAAATAAAACGTTTAAGTTAATGATAAAATTAAATTGCTCTTTTTAGTAATGAATTCCAAAGATTAATCTTTTATGAATTATATTGTACCACATCCCTGGCCTGTGAGCCATCAAGGCATTCAAAAAAACATCAAGTGACTGCCATTTATTATTATCCGACATGCATAGTGGCACCAGATCACACATACCCAAGTTAGGAAGGTTAGAATTGACTGTGCTTTGCTATCTGTAACCATTTGGTTTAATTCTGCATGTTTTTGGAATGAAGATGATACATAAAATGGGATCAGATTGGGTATTTTGAATGCACTTATTTCTGGGAAAAGTGCTACTAACTCTTCAGCAGTTAAAGAAATAAAGGACTTGCATTTATATAGCGCCTTTTACGACCCCAGGATGTCCCAAAGCACTTTACAGCCAATAAAGTTGTTTTGTAATGTAGGAAAGCCACTGTTGTAATGTAGGAAAACGCGGCAGTCAAGTTGCTTTTGAATATATCAAATAAGGATCACTGCTGTGCTTGTGATATTATGGACAGGGTTGGAAGTCACCACACAACTGGTTCAGCTACTCTCCTTCAGTAATAAAATACCATTTGCCAGTGCCATTAGCTGTTTACAGCAAAATCACCACAATATACCTACATTTACAGGAATATAGATCCTGGAGATAGAATGACTTCCTCTTAAATGTAACTACTTCAAGCACATTTAAACAGTTACCCATTTGCTAGTCTTTTTTATAAACATGTTCCCAACTTTTTATGTTCTTAATATTTTAAAAACAGCAATAATTCTATTGTCAGGATTATAATGTGATAATGATAACATCAGCAAGGAGCAACTGAATGCTGAGTGCTGTTGTTTATCCCAGACACCCCCATGCAGTTGTTCCATGGAGGCCTTTATTGCCTAAATGTTGTACCCATTGAAAAATATTCCCAGCAAGACTCGATATTGTGTATGCAGAGTTTGTACTGACCTCCTTTGTTTAACTTGCAAGTCATCTGTTTCATAAATATTGCATTTTCTGAAGTAAATATATTTGCATGCTGTAAAACTGAGAGAGAGCAAGTAACAGCTTGATTTCGGTGACCCCTTTTCTTTGCTCTGCATGATCAAAGGATTAGTGACAAATGCAGTCGAACATGTCAGCAATCTTTTGGCACTGCTAATTCTCTGAAGTTTCCAAACAGCTTTTATTTGAACTGAATATCGATTGTCAACATTAAAAGTACAAAAGTGAAACATCTGTTTTTAACTTATGACTAGCATTATTTTGAAAAAACAAAAGCACCATAGTTTAAGATCTGGACAAAAATGTGAGTAGCAACTTTACTCCAATCAAAGAAAGAAAAAGCATTAGTTAAAATTTGATTAGTGAGCAATTTGTATGAACTCAATCGGATTTATTTGGGAACAATAACATTACTGGACAAGAAGTAATGCTACATAGAGAAATAGGTAAAGCTAGTTAAAGCAATACAAGACTAAACACTTTCAGGTCCCATCTTAATATCACTGTGTTCCCTGAGCTTTACATCATGCAACCTCAACCAACCCTTCAAAATGGATGAGAAACTTTCTACTTCTAAAGAATGAACCATATACTTTAACAGATCTTTAGAAGTACTTGAATGCTCATAACAAAGGACATAGTGAAAAATAGTGACCGTTAATTGTTAGATTTTACACTCACATATTAAACAACAGAACCTGGCATTTACACATCATCAAACTCCAATGGGAAAATCAGGTTCAAGAAGGCGGCTCACCACCACCTTCTCAAGGGCAATTAGGGATGGGCAATAAATGCCGGCCTCGCCAGCGACGCCCACATCCCATAAAAAAAGGATCATATTTTCCTCTATTCAGAATACACAAGGAAAATAACATTTTTATTTGCAATTTACAATCCGGCAATGATATTGCGGGCACACATAGTTTGGAAATGAGCATTTCCTCAGACTGTGATTTTGTTAGCAATAAAAAGACATTACCAGCCAATCATGATGCACCTGTAACAATTTCTCAAGTAGCTGAAGAGCCAAAGTTTGTGAATCCAGCTGTAGAATTTGCAAAAGATTTGTGCCAAATGGCTCAATGAAAACTGAGGAGTCACCGATTTACCCACAAGGTCCAATATGTGCTCAATGCCAGTCAGCAGCAATAATATACCGTTACGTAGCACTACTCATGTAGAAGAACATCTCAGACATCTGCAAGGGGAGAAGTGAATATCAAGCAAGAAGCTAAGAAATTCAGTGGGTGGAGGCCTGAAAGTATTGTCAAAGAGATTGGCCTCATTGTTAAACACACCCCCCCCCCCCCCCGCCTCCATCAGGCAGGATGGTCAGGTTGGGGGGGGGGAAGGGGGTTTTAAAATATTGGGATAGAGCAACCCGATCCCATTCTAGGCCATTTAAATTTTAACAAACACAAATCAGGCCATCGACAAGGCTCCCGCAAAAGGCAGGTGGGGGCCTAATTAGTATTCAAAAGTCGTGGCCCGCTGACATCATCAGCGCCACAACTCAAATGTAACTGTAAGTGAGGGGGAAGCCCATATTGTGGGATTCCCGGCAGCAGATCCCAGGCGGGAGGCACCGGTGACTAATGTAAGTGCTAAAAATTGGCCGCTTTTATCACTCCTTATGGGCCAGGAGGAGCAGGAATGCTCCCCCGAGGCCTCACAAGGAAGCCTTTGGCCTCCCCTAGCCACGATCATGGTCCCAATCCTTCTGCTTCCCACTCCCCCGACCACGGCCCCGATCCTTCTGCTCCCCCCCCCTTCCCGATCATGGCCCCGATCCTTCTGCTCCTCGTCCCCCACCCCCCTGATCACGGCCCCGATCTTTCTGTTTCCCCAAACCCCCTCGCCCCCGATCACAGCCCTGATCCTTCTGCTTCCCCCCACCCCCAGCCATGATGGCAGCCCTCCTTCCCTACTGACTGAAGGAGACCGTCCCCACAGGACCCGGCTGCGGCCTCCTGCTGCTTGTCTCCGCTCCCACCCGCCGGCCAGGCTGTCAATTTGGCCAGCTGTCAGGCGGGAGTCTGCAGAACATTATTTAAATAAGGCCCTGCCGTTAAGATCGGCAGGGTCTCCACATCCCCGGCCTCACTGGATACTTCAGCCGATTACAGGCTCCCACGCACCCTCCCCGCCTCCCCGTTAATATCAAGCCATTGTTTATTGAGCGATACATTTCCTACATTACAACAATGACTACACTTCAAAAGTATTTGATTGGTTGTGAAGCAGTTTGGGACGTCCTGAGGTCTTGAAAGATGCCATCTAAATGTAAGTTCTCTCTTTACCACCTTCAGAACAGGACTTTAATTAACCATAAATCTAAGAAGAAAATAAAATTGGATGCTTCAACACAATTAACATGAAACAATAAAATAGAATTAATTTTAGTTTAAGAAAGAAAAAATACTGTCAACTATATCAGTCTAAGATCCATCCAGATCTTGGATTTCAACTTATTGAAATTTTAAAAATTATTTCGCAAAATAATAAATAAATTAACAAAATTATACTAATATTAATTTACTTCAATAGAACACATTTTAAAAAATAATATTTGGAGTTTTACTTCCAGCTCCTTAGATTTTAATAGTAATATGAAGCCATTATGGAATATTAATGAAAATGAAAGAGCTGGCATTTATAGAGTGCTTTATCACACCCTCAAAATGCCCCAAAGCCCTTGACAACCAATGGCTTGCCTTTGAAATGCAGTCACCATTGTTATGTATGCAAATGCAGGAATCTAATAAGATATAAAATTAATATTTTTGCTGCTTATATAAACTAAAATGGTCAAATGCAGTTATCTGTTTCCATTTTCTTTTAAACATTTCCTTTAAGCTTCAGTGAGAACATAAGAACTAGGAGCAGGAGTAGGCCATATGGCCCCTCGAGCCTGCTCCGCCATTCAATAAGATCATGGCTGATCTTCCACCTCAATGGGCCAAATGGCCTCCTTCTGTGCTGTAACCATTCCATGATTCTATGAACTCCACTTTCCTGCCCTATCTCCATATCCCTTGATTCCCTTAGTGTCCAAAAATCTATCGATCTCAATCTTGAATGTACTCAACGACTGAGCGTCCACAGCCCTCTGGGGTAAAGAATTCCAAAGATTGACAAACCTTTGAGTGAAGAAATTATTCCTCATCTCAGTCCTAAATGGCCAATCTCTTATCTTGAGATTAGAACACCTAGTTCTAGACTCTCTAGCCAGGGGAAACAGCATCTCAGCATCTACCCTTTAAAGCCCTCTAAGAATTTTATAGGTTTCAATAAGATCACCTCTCATTCTTCTAAACGCCAGAGAAAATAGGCCCATTTTACTCAATCTCTCCTCATAGGACAATCCTCTCACCCCAGGAATCAATCTAGTGAACCTTTGTTGCACCCCCCCCACTAAAGCAAGTATATCCTTCCTTAGGTAAGGAGGCCAAAACTATATACAGTATTCCAGGTGTGGTCTCATCAGAGCCCTATATAATTGCAGCAAGACCTCCTTATTCTTATATTCCAACCCCCTTTGAATAAAGGCTAACATATCATTTGCCTTCATAATGGCTTGCTGTACCTGCATGTTAATAATTTCACACTTCCCACATTATATTCCATCTGCCACCTTCTTGCTCACTCACTTAATCTGTCTATCTCCCTTTGCAGCCTCTGTGTCCTCCTCACAGCTTACTTTCCCACCTAACTTTGTATCGTCAGCAAACTTGGGTACATTACACTCAGTTCCCTCATCTAAGTCATTGATATGTATTGTAAACAGCTGAGACCCAATCACTGATCCTTGCAGCACCCCACTAGTTACAACCTGCCAACCCGGAAATGACCCGTTTATTCCTACCCTCTGTTTTCTGTTCGTTAACTAATACTCAATCCATGCTAATATATTACCCCCAATCCCATGAGCCCTAATCTTGAGAAACGAGCGTAATGACAATATGATGGTGATAATTTGAGAAAAATAAGTGGAATATGTTTTTAATACTGAGGCTACATTATGATTTCTAAATTGTAAATCAGTGCTGTTTTTATTTAAATCCATAATCAAAGTTGTCCTGGTGTTCCATGTTCCTGTGACATTTTCACTCTTCCTGTACCTGTACTTTTTACATTCAAGAATAATTGGCCTTACAGATGTGGCATCTTTTTTCAGATAATCAGATGGAAAAGATGACTATTTTACCCTAAATTAAACACATGTTCAGAACACCAATCATTTATATAGTTTATCTTTTTTAATATGATGTTCAGGATCATTTTTAAAAATACAATATGGAAAAATAGATGTTATCCTGAGCTGCTTCTTATATGTCATTTTTCCATCTCCGGAAAGTTTTTATTTTTAAATTTTCCTTGTACTGTGGAGAAGAGAAGTCAATAATATTTAGCCTAAACATTGTCTGTGCAACACACTGAGCCGACATAGTTGTTCATGGAACGCATCAAAGTTAAACCGGGACTTTGCTATTCACTTCTCCCACTGCCGTGGTGATAATTTGAAATCTTTCCATTCATTCAGTTCACTAACACCAGATTTGACCTGGAGTAAAATGATTACTTTTTGATTTGATATGTATTATATAAAAGGTAATTGGATTTACAGTTAATGTACACATGGTCAATCTGATCTCCTAGACTGGATTCAATTGCCTGAGGAGATTGGAGAGGAATTTTCCAGATTTTTTTTCCCTTATTGGCTCTGGGTTTTTTTGCCTCTCCCAGCAGATTACATGGCTGCAGGGAGGCGGGAATAGGATGCATCTAGTCATGATGCTCCAGGCATCATGAGTGTGGGGCAGCCTTGATGGACCAGCTGGTCTTTTCCTGCCCATCATTTTTGTATGATCATATCTTCTGTAGCTTATCAATAATGAAGCAAAAGCCAACTTGTTCTCACTTTTCTCTAATGGTTCTAAATCCATTATTGCAGGGGTAGGAATACTCAGATCAGGGCTAAACAGGGATGAATTCTCTGTTACTGCTTTCTATTGACATTACATCCCTTTTACTCATCTGCCTTTTCACTTAAATTAGGGAGGACCATAAAAATATGGCCTTAGATCTATTCACATAGAAAAACACCAAGGGCAAAATTTTCCGGGACCCCTACGCCACTGACAATGGATGGAAAATCAGGAGCAGTGTACCAGTCATTTCCTAGTAAGAGCCTCGCACTCTGTGCGAAACGCTGCCAGCGGTGTGGGGGTCTCAGAAAATGAAGCCCGATATCCCCTCGCTGTGCTTGTATGGACAGGTCTGGTTCTGCATGTGGCTACTGGGTAAATATGGAAAGAATAAGGATTTATTCTCAGCCCATGCACAGAGAGAGTGTGGAACATAATTCATCCCATTGTAGGGAAAAAAAATCTTCAACCACTAGAAAATAACATTTTGTTAAATTTTAACCTGGGAAAAAAATGGCATTGAAAATGGATGGAATATCAGGCTGCCAAAGAGTAATAAATCCTCTTTGTGAAATACTTTCAGTTCATATCCAAGTGAGGCTTTATTTGACACAGTAGAATGGTAAGAAAAAAAATCATTTTATAGAAGCATTAGCCTGCAGTTTAAAACAACTGGAACCAAAGCCACATACCCTTTAACCAATGAGGTAATGAATATCCTTTGGAACTTTTTTAATAATTGACACACTAAGGCTACAGAATTCCTTTGGAGACTCCAGTTGTATTTCTGTATTAACATAAGAAAAATAACAAAATGACAATTCTGTTCTCTGGTTACACAATTACGATGAAGTAAGAAATGTTTTATGATTATGTATATTTCTGCAATTCTACTTTAAAATATTCAAAATAGAATTGCACATGGAATAACTGGTGCCCATGTTATACAGACTCCACTTCCAATACATTACAATAGAGATTTAACACTGTCACAAATGAACTGTAAAGGGAGGGGGGGCTTGTCACAGTCCATGCAAAGTTGTACATGCACTTTTTTACTGGCACAATCGGTACACCAAATTACGACTGGTGCATTGTTGTTACGTCTGTATGCACATTAAATATTTTGGGAGTGATACCTTGGGCTCAATTTTAAAATCAAATTGTGGGTGCGTTGGGGACGGGGGGACGGGGCAGTGAAAATAGCAAAAGTCCCGAGTGGGTTCTGAAGTCGGCTCCAACCTGCCGACTTCTGAGGTTGCTACAGACGCACCTGTGTGCGGGCGCGCTTCATGAATGCGGAAGTCCCACCGGCAATTAAAGCCGTCAGGCTGATAGTTAAAGAACCAAATGTACCTCATTGAGGTGCTTAAGGTACTTTATTTCTGGTGTAGTAGATAGTTAAAAGGATTTTAAACTTACCTGGGCGGCTTTCCCACAGCTTCCGATTCACACCTGAAACCAGGCGTGAAGGGCCAGATCAGGCAAAAATAAACAAAACAAATTAAATAAAAAACTATTGCACAAAGTTGAAAAACAAGATAAACCTACCTTTCCCCCGGCTTTGATGTCCGATGTCTCCCTCTCCAATGTCCCCCTCTCCTCCCGATGTCTCCCTCTCTGATCTCCCCCTCTCCCGCCCCCCCCCCCCGCCCGATGTCCCTCCCCGATCTCCCACTCTCCCCCGATCTTCCCCCCCGATCTCCCGATCTCCCCCCCCCATCTTCCCCATCTCCCCCCCCCGATCTCCCTGATCTCCCCCTCCCGATCTTCTACTCTCCCCCTCCCCCACCCCGATCTTCAGCATCCTCCACTCTCTGTTCCAGCGGCGGATGGTGTCTCCTCTTTATTTCGCTCCCCCCCACCCCCTCGGTGTTGCAGCTCCTGTCGGCGTGAAGCTCAAGAACAACTTTAATCACCATCAATGACATCGCAATCGCATCGGAAAAGGTAAGTTTTTTTTATTCGGGTTTGCCACACGCACCTTCAACCCCCCCTCCCCCCGCTGCCAACCCACCACCATTTCAAAATTGAGCCCCTTGTCTCTGCTAGAAATTCAAGTCTTCTGGGGAAATTAGTAACAGGCTTAAGCACTGCTCAAACGCCTTTTAGTAATTCACTTAATTTGCGGCAAATTTTCTGCAAAAACTGTAGATTTTATTGCGGATTCAGATTATTTGTTAAATTATACTCAGCTGTGCAATTTTTGCTCCATTGATCATTCAAATAGCTGGATGGACCCAGCCGTAGCATATCAGTTCTGTTAATTTGCTGATTTGCAAACTCACTTTCAGGAGGATCAAGTTTCAGGTACTTCTAACATCGCCTGTTTACCTATAAACAGTGTAAGTGCTCCACAGAATGGTTATCAATTTATTTTACAACATGACTGTTCTTTCTTTGATACCCAAGGTATAAATATTATCAATCCAGGAGGGAGCTTTCAGTCTAGTGGGTCACTTTCCAAGATCAGATGGATTCCTAGCTCATCAGAAGCTATTAGCTCAGTAAGCTCTCTGTTTTGGACGGTTGTCAGGAACTCTACAAAAGTCTTGAATCCAACATTTCCAAAAGTCATGCTCTGCTTGGACATGTATAAGGTCACAGCAGCATTAGCTTTGACTGAGGTTCATTTCTAAAGGCAATGTTGAACTTTATCAGTGACATCTCGGCATCTAGGTCAGGTTTTGCATCCCAGATGACAGGTAAGCATATCCGGATGATTGGTTTCCTGGGTCACCTCAACAATAATGGGGCAAAATGGTTTCTTTCAAGCAATAGGCTCTCCAAATGTTATGCATTGACACATTTGGCCCTACAATTTGTGATAGTGTGGAAAATTATGTTTCCAGCCACACTTCATCTCTCAAGGCACAGGCCCTCTTTCCTCTTCAGCTCTTCCACAGCAGATGGTCCTGATCAGGTGGTTTTTGTTTATTTGGCATGCTGTGCCACTTTTCCCTTCATAATGTACTTCAGGGTATCCCTCTTGGTTTGGTGTCTATGATAGGTTGCTTTTCTCTGGTGTGTTGTGTTTACTTTTTGGGAAGATCTGCCAAATTGCAGGCGGTCTCCATGGGATAACATAAGGAACATGCTGGCAAAAAGCTGGTCCTTTCTTATAGTAACTTCAGTAATTTGCATTTCCTGTTTTCTGTTTCTCTCCCAAATGTATTGCTAATCCATCATGTTGTGCAATCAGTTCATGTTTGTTATGTTCATAACATGCCAATAGGGTCCTGATGTAAACCTCTTATTGTGAACTAAATAAGCTACTCTGAGAAAGCTATTAAGTGAATAGATGAGGGAACTGAGCTCCTTACAGTAAGATTTTTCCTACAGTATGCACAAATTTGTCCATCTTAGCACAGCAAAGGAAATGAGCCACATGTCCTTAAGTATCTGCAGAACCATTATTTGCATCTTATTCCCCTGCCTTACAACATTTATTTTGGACACAAAATAAATCTGTACTGATCTGTATACCTTTCTAGAAAAGCTTGGTGAATAGTCATATGGTAGGACAGTATTTAGAAATGTTTATGCAATTTAATTTGTGTTGGCATGAGATTTGCTAAAGATCACAAAACATTCATGAAAATAGCTGTAAATCTTTCTTGTTGGTATCTATACTTCAATAACAACAGTAACTGCACTTCAAACAGCAACAATTTGCATTTATTTACTGCTTTTAAAACTAGCAAAGTGTCCCATTACACTACACAGTTCGATGACAGACCTGAGAAGGAGGGGAATTAGAGGAGGTGACTGATGGAACAATCGTAGATGGTAGGTTTTAGCGAGTGCTTTTGAAGGAGGAGAGGGACTTAGCAAGATAGAGGGATTCAGAGTGAGAGGTCTAGAGTGTGGGGACAAGATGGCTAAAAGCTTCGTCACTGGTGTTAGAGCAGAGTGGATAAGGAATGTTCATCAGACCAAAGTCTGAAGAACACAAGGTGCAAGCTGGGAGATGTGACTAGAGGATGCCTGAGAGATAGAATGAAGCAAGACCATGAAGACATTTGAAGCTGAAGACAAGAATTTTGTGGCTTGTGGATAAGTGGCAAGGACAAGAGTAATAGTTGAGCAAGACTTTATACGGATAAATATGTGCAGAAGAATTCTGGATGAACTGGAGTTTATGGAAGTGAACTTTGGAGACCAATAAGAAGGCCATTAAAAACTCGAGCCTGATGGTTCAAAGTAATTCATTATCTGCGAAGCACTTTGGATGTTTTGTGCGACCAATGAGGTATTAAATAAATACAAGTCTCTGTTTCGTTGAAATTAGTGCATGGTGAAATAAGCTTTCTGTCAGTTAGTGCTAATCAGCAAGTTTTTTTTTGTTGCGCTTTGATTTTCTCACCTCTTCCCTTGGTGGTGCTGAGCCATGCCAGAATATGGTTCCATGGGCACCAACTGCCTTCCAATACCTTGTCCAAGTGGCCATTCTTCATTTGTGTGCCTTGTGGTGATAATCATGGTCACAGACCTGCACTAACCCAGGCACGGAGGCCAATTTTATCACCCCTACCACAGCCTCAGATCGGATAACTAATGCAGTTAAGATATCAAACCTGGGACCTTTCTGTCTGTCTGGCTCAGTTGTACTCTGACTTTACCACTAAGCGGTAAGTTATATTGTGCCATTGAATAAGCTTTGGATCCAAAGCTCTGTCAATTGTAATTATCAAACTAGGCATGATAGGTATTAGATGTGACATTATCAAAACAAATCATATAGGAATGTTCATTGCATAATGAGGAAAATCATCCCCAGTTAAAAACATAAGGACATATGAAAACTAATGGACAGGAAAAGACCTACTGGTCCATCCATCTCATCCCATACAGTTGTGTTGCCTTGTGCATCACAATACATACACTCCCCACCCCATCATGTAATTTCCTGGGAGAGGCGAAAAACCAGAATAAAAACCCAGGCCAATTAGGGGGGGGGGGGGGGGAGAAAATCTTGAAAATTCAACTCTGACCCCCTTAGGCAATCCAAACTAGTCCAGGAGACCACTTTGGCCCCGGTCTCTTGGTGGTGGATAAAGAGACACGTTGAGCAGGAGTAAATTGTTCAGCATTTTCCACTGAATCATCCATCTCAATGCAGGTGGAGGAATGAACTCCACTTGCTGTGAATTAACACAGCTCACTTGTACTTATTACAATTTGCTGCCACAGCTACCAAGAGTAAACACATAACCAATACGAGATGTGTAGCTAAGCATTAAATTGTTTATGGTAAGAAAGGGGAAATATGAGCAGAGACACTGACCCCGATATTTACGGGGAGGCGGGGAGGGTACGGGTGAGGCCGAAAACGGCCGAAGAAACAAGCAAGACCAGGGACATGGAGGTCCAGCCGATCTTAACATCAGAACCTCATTGACATGTAGTAGCTCCGTCTCCCACCCGACAGACAGGCCAGAGGGTGGGTAGGAACACCAGTGGCAGGGGGCCGCAGTTGGGGACCCTTGGGGACGGTACCCGGCAATTGAGAGGGGGCGGAAGGTCTGCAATCAGTGTTTGGGGGGGGGGGGGGGGGGGGGGAGGTCGGCAATCTTGGCTGGGGGGGGGAGGCCTACCATCGGGGCTGGGAAGGGGGGGGCAGGGGGAGAGGCCTGTGATCGGGAGGCCAGCAATCGGGAGGGCCAGGTGGAGGCCGGCGATCGGGGCTGCGGGGGGAAGGCCGCCGATCGGGGCTGCGGGGGGAAGGCCGGCGATCGGGGCTGCGGGGGGAAGGCCGGCGATCGGGGCTGCGGGGGGAAGGCCGGCGATCGGGGCTGCGGGGGGAAGGCCGGCGATCGGGGCTGCGGGGGGAAGGCCGGCGATCGGGGCTGCGGGGGGAAGGCCGGCGATCGGGGCTGCGGGGGGGAAGGCCGGCGATCGGGGCTGGGGGGGGGAAGGCCGGCGATCGGGGCTGGGGGGGGGAAGGCCGGCGATCGGGGCTGGGGTGCGGGCGGGGGGGGGGGAAAGAGGCCTACGATCGAGAGACAGGGAGAGGCCTGTGATCGGGGCTGGGGGAGACCGAAAGCTTCCTTGAGGGGTCTGGGGAGAGCACTCCTGCTCCTCCTGTCTCACAAGAAGTGGTGAAACACCCTCTTGCCTTGTGGAGCTGGCAGCTCCCACCTCCGTTTCACTGCCGAGTTTCCCAACTCCTGAGAAACCCATGTAGCAGTAGTAAATTTCAAATTAGGCTCCCAGTTGCACTGTCGGAGCCCGATTTAAATATGTTCATTAAGCATCCCGCCTCTCCATGGCGGTAAACCACTTGGACACCCCGATATCCACCGCCATAAAAATGATGCCGGGCGTGTGCGCGGCAGGTTGGGGGTCGCGTTCCACAATTTTTTTGCTTTTTATCCCTCTCCTGGTCCATCGTGGGGGGTTAATATCGAGGCCACCCTTTCCATGGTGACCGAAGACGTCAAATTTAATTTTCATTATGAGATTCCAGGGGCTCGATTTTCATCTGAATGAGCGGGTGCACTGTGGGGGGCTCCGAAAATCCCTGAAATCCCGAGCGGGCTCCAACCCGCAGACTTCCAGGTTCCCCAATGATGCTTCTGGGTGCGCGTGCCTCTTGAATGCAGAAGTCCCACCAGCAATTAAAGCTGGCGGGATGATACTTTGCATAGTTTGTCAGCTTGTTGAAGTACTTGAAGTACTTAACTGTCTCGACATTTTGGCAGGGGTACTATTTTGAAGCATCCTCAGCTGTGGGACTCACTCCCTGTTGCAACAGAAGTGTTTCAGCCAGCAGCCAGTAGCAGATGCAAATGCTTATTTGACAGATGGGGAGAAAACGTCATTTATTGCAGCAGGGCACTCTGTCACTTCAGACAAAGTTTTGGCTGCAAGACCTTTGTGTTTTCAGTCAAAATTCTTACTTTCCACCCAAAACTCTGCTGTTCAAACATATTTAACGACTTTGCGGATCCCCTCAAACTCACACCAGGATGGGGGGGCGCCATGGCTGCATTCACCACTACATCCAAGGACGAGCAACATCACCAGCCTTGCCAGGCACGGCGTCCACCTCTGCCACATGGAGCTCCACATCACAGTGCTGCACCACAGATACCTGCACAAGAGCACAGAGGGCAACAACAGAGAGAGCGACATCGCAGGAGTCACTACCCTCGCAACAGGGTCCACAGACCGAGGCTCAGCTTCCTGGACCTCTATGAGGAGCTGTGCATACGGAGACTAGTGAGTCACCAAGTAGTCGCAGACATGTGTAGCCTCCTTCATGCCGAGCTGCTACCGGCTGGACTGAGCAGCATCTCCTTACCTATTGCTGTCAAAGTCACCACTGCCCTCAACTTCTTCGCCTCCGGATCATTCCAGGGTTCCAATGGGGATATCGCCGGGGTCTCTCAATCATCTGCACACAAATGCATAAGGCAGGTCACCGATGGCTTGTTTCGCAGAGCCTCGCACTACGTCAACTTCCCCATGGACGACCTCAGCCAGACAGAGAGGGCAGTGGGATTCCACTCTGTGGCTGGCTTCCCACGGGTGCAGGGTGTAATTGATTGCTCCCATATAGCAATCTGAGCACCTCCACACGAGCCAGGACTGTTCATCAACAGGAAGGGCTATAACTCTATCAACACTCAGCTCAACAAAAGATTCCTTCACGTGTGTGCCACATTCCCTGGCAGCTGCCACGACTCCTTCATCCTCCGGGAATCTAAAATCCTGCCCCTCTTCCACACACCGAGCACCCTTAAGGGCTAGATCCTCAGGGACAAGAGATACCCCCTGCATACGTGGCTCATGACCCCTCTGAGGAACCCCATCTCCGAGCAACAGCGTCGTTATAACGACAGCCACATCGCCACCAGGTCTACAATTGAGCATGCTATAGGGCTGCTCAAGATGCACTTCAGGTGCCTTGGTTGTTCTGGGGGAGCGCTTCAATACACACCAGACAGAGTGGGACGCATTATTGGACGCAATATGGCACAACAGAGAGGGGTGCCGCTTGAGGAGGCCCCATCCACATCTGCCACCCATACTGAGGAGGAGGAGGCAGAGGAGAAAGAGAAGGAGGAGGAGCACACCACGGGCAGGGCAGCAGCTCACCTGGCTGCTCATGAGGCCAGGGAGTCACTGATATGTGAACGGTTTTCCTAACATCAGACAGTGTAAAGAGTCCAATCCTCACACCACGTGGATAGAGCAGCGTCCACACCAGGATCCCCCCACCCCTCCCTGCACAAAGCAGTCCTGCAACTACACATACGGCCACTGTAGAGTGACCCAATGGGTGGCATCAAGTGTCGGCGTTCATGGTGAACCTCATGAAAGAGCCTTATTACAGAAGCCAGTCAAGAATGGCCAAGATGTGGCAGTTGTGGCTTAACAAAAAGCAAGTATAAATAAAAAACATGAACAACCGTCAAATACCCTTGTGCATCCCCTTCATGTTAACAAAACCTTCGCCTTTCGCTTCCAACTACTTCTACGTGGTGCATCCCCTGTGGCTGCAGCAGAGGTAGTGGCAGGTTGCTCTTGTTCATGCCCTGACTGATTAAATGCTTTGGGCTGAAGCCCTCTGGGTTTTGGTGTCCATGAGAGCCCCTCCAAAAAATGCTCTACCTGCACCTGTGCAGGGCAGACTCGGCCACCCGGAGAGGAGGCAACATTGCGGGTACTGGCTGAGAGGAGGGCAACCGGTGAGACGCGGGAGTACTTGCGTGGTGTCCCTACTTCCATGTCCCCTTTCACCATCATCCCTCCCCTGGGCCAGGCCCACACCACTGCTACCACTCTGCTGGACAACAGTTTGGAGGACATGTGTGAAGCTTTGTAAGGCCAGTGCTAGTGCATTTATCTGCCTGTTTAAGGCGGCAGAATGTTGTTCACCCTGAGTCGGAACGGCTGTTGTCAGGACCTGAATGGACTCATTTGTGAGCCATGGTTGAAGCTCAATGGAGGCTAGCCTTCCCTCCATCGCAGACATTCCCACACATTCCCTGTGCCAGTATCTCAGAGAGTTCCTCACGTCTCTGTGACACTATCTCAGAGATGCCCTCATGTAGCTGTGCCACCATTCCAATCATGCAGGAGTTAGACTCGACCATCCTCTGCCTATTGTGGAGAGTGCGCGTGGCACTTGTTCCAGCACCTCACAAATGTGCTGCTGCCCCTCGATCATTCTCCCTTTAAAGGATGGCCCCCAGGGTTCAGCATCTGTATCCAGCTGAGCAGAGCCTGGGGAGGAGTGCCCCCACCGACGCGGTCTCTCCACAGCTGTCCCTGCCACTAGAGTCTGCTCGTGCTCACGTGTGTGGTAACTCACCATGTGCGACCCCAACTAACTGCGAACCAGGACTCACCGAGGTGTGAGTATCTGCGCTGGTGGATGACTCGCTCAGATGTGACGGTGCACCCTCAGAGGCCAGCAGGTCCTCTGAGGAATCGGCCTCTGCCGTCACAGCGGTCGCTGAAGGCCCTGTAAGTGAACAGAAGGCAATATTAAGCATGATCACAGATGTTGTGATGAGCATACTGAGGTGCTGAAGATGGCAAAGCATGTTAACATCAATTCATATTGTGTGTGCTGAATGTTAAAGTTCTGTCACCAGACGTTTGTCGGATGCCAGTCTCGGCGTCCCCGACGGACAGGCACTTGAGGTAAAGGCTCAGCTCCAGCACCTCCTGCCCGGCGTCTGTGAGGACGATGGTTTATTGCGGCCCCACTTTGGTCCTCGCCCCCTCCCGTGCATTCTGGGCTTTCTTCTCCGATAAGTGGAGAAAGTACAGACGCATGAGTGAGTGATGGTGATGTGGCCAACAATGAATGCATTGGTTTGGGTGCATCAGAGGGTGAGTATGGGACAGAGCCATGACATTGTATGAAGATTGGGTTGAGTGGTAGTGGTGGGGTGACGAATGGGGAGGTGAGGAAATGTTAAGGAAGTGCAGTTAAGTTGCGGATGAGCCTTAAGTGGGTGTGAGGAGTGATGTGATAGAGTAGTGTTGGCAGTGCAAAATGAGTTGGTGGGTGGGGGCGGTGACGTGGAAGACGGAATGTAGGAGAATGAGTACGTGTACTCACTTTGGCTGACCTAGTTAGGTCATTGAAGCGCTTCCTGCACTTGATCCAGTACAGGAGACGTTGCTGCTGCTGGTGACCTCCTCTGCCACCTCGAGCCAGGCCTTGGCAGATGGAAGGTGTCGTCGACAGTGCTATCAAGCAGCATTAACTCACCAATAACCTGCTCACCGATGCTCAGTTTGGGTTCTGCCAGGACCACTCTGCTCCAGACCTCATTACAGCCTTGGTCAAAACATGGACAAAAGAGCTGAATTCCAGAGGTGAGGTGAGAGTGACTGCCCTTGACATCAAGGCAGCATTTGATCAAGTGTGGCACCAAGGAGCCCTAGTAAAATTGAAGTCCATGGGAATCAGGGGGAAAACTCTCCAGTGGCTAGAGTCATACCTAGCACAAAGGAAGATGGTAGTGGTTGTTGGAGGCCAATCATCTCAGCCCCAGGGCATTGCTGCAGGAGTTTCTCAGGGCAGTGTCCTAGACCCAACCATCTTCAGCTGCTTCATCAATGACCTTCCCTCCATCATAAGGTCAGAAATGGGGATGTTCGCTGATGATTGCACAGTGTTCAGTTCCATTCGCAACCCTTCAGATAATGTATCAGTCCGTGCCCACATGCAGCAAGACCTGAACAACATCCAGGCTTCGGCTGATAAGTGGCAAGTAGCATTCGCACCTGACAAGTGCCAGGCAATGACCATCTCCAACAAGAGAGAATCGAACCACCTCCCCTTGACATTCAACGGCATTACCATCGCTGAATCCCCCACCATCAACATCCTGGGGGTCACCATTGACCAGAAACTTAACTGGACCAGCCACATAAATACTGTGGCTACAAGAGCAGGTCAGAGGTTGGGTATTCTGTGGCGGGTGACTCACCTCCCGACTCCCCCAAACCTTTCCAACATCTACAAGGCACAAGTCAGGAGTGTGATGGAATACTCTCCACTTGCCTGGATGAGTGCAGCTCCAACAACACTCAAGAGGCTCGACACCATCCAGGACAAAGCAGCCCGCTTGATTGGCACCTCATCCACCACCCTAAACATTCATTCCCTCCACCACCAGCGCACCGTGGCTGCAGTGTGTACCATCCACGGGATGCACTGCAGCAACTCGCCAAGGCTTCTTCGACAGCACTTCCCAAACCCACAACCTCTACCACCTAGAAGGACAAGAGCAGCAGGCACATGGGAACAACACCAACTGTACGTTCCCCTCCAAGTCACACACCATCCCGACTTGGAAATATATCGCCGTTCCTTCATCGTCGTTGGGTCAAAATCCTGGAACTCCCTACCTAACAACCCTGTGGGAGAACCTTCACCACACAGACTGCAGCGGTTCAAGAAGGCGGCTCACCACCACCTTCTCAAGGGCAATTAGGGATGGGCAATAAATGCTGGCCTGGCCAGCGATGCCCACATCCCATGAACGAATGAAAAAAAAGAGGCAGGCCGGATCCCCCCCGTCCGCCGGGTAGAAGACATCCCTCCTCCTCCTCACCCCATCCAGTAGCACCTGGAGTGAGGAGGAGGGATGTCTTCTACCCGGCGGACGGGGGGATGTGGCCTGCCTCTTTTTTTTTTATTCGCCTTTCCCCTGTGCTGCTCCATTGTGGTGTGTGGGTGTTTGCTCCAACAGCAGCCATTGGAGGACTGCCCCTTTAAATAGAGCTCCTCCAGCTGACAGCCTGTGATGCGGGTGTGCAGTCCGCCCGCTATGCAGCTTTTGGACGGCAAATCCGGAATCCATGTTAAATGGCTCCAATTGACTCGCGACCGCGTGGGAACCGAACATTTTTTATTGGGTGGGTTACCCATGCGCCCAATCACCCCCATGCTGCCATCCCGTCTCCACGCTAATATCGGGGCCCAAGAGTTTTACTGATGTCCCGAGGTTCGTATTCCATGATTCTGTGCATCTACAAATAGGCTCACTAATTAATGGTGACTGGATAAGTCAAATTCTGCTTTTGTTACATGGGCTTCCAAGACTTTTAGCATTATTTTGGGGAAAGTAGACTGCGATTCCACCTATTTTTCAGTGAAAATTGCCAATCAGTACTCTAATATTACCGAACACTGATTTCCCAAAGGGAGAAAGGAACTTGGGCAGAAGAAGTGAAAGACTCAATATTCCAGTACAAGACCAGCCATAATTTGGCAAGCTCAGTCAGAGAGACCATGGGCTCGATTTTCGCACCCCCGAGCGGGTACGTTCGTGGCGGGGGGACTCCGAAAATCGGGGATTCCCGGGGCGGGTCCAGAGTCCGGCTCCAACCCGCCCACTTCCGGTCCCCCAGTGACGTGCTGACATGCGCGCACAGCCCCCCCATGCGGGACTCCCGCCGCCAATTAAAGCTGGCGGGATGCCACTTAAAGTAATTAAGTAGGTACTTCAGGTCGTTTGCAGACCTGATTGACCTGATATTTTAGGAGGGGTGGGATTTTCAAATCAACTGGGACTGTTTCCCGTACTCAGAGGCTCAGAGTCACTCGACATGTAGTCATGACCTCCTCGGAGGGCGAACAGCATCACCAGCCTCGCCGGCCACGCCGTCCACCTCTGACGCGTGGAGCTCCACAACACAGTGTTGTGACACATCCACCTGCACAGCAGGAGGGAGGGCAACCGCAGAGAGAGACGCGTCGCAGAGGGCACTACCCTCGCCACAGGGTCTACAGACCGAGGCTCAGCTTCCTGGAGGTCATGACTGCAGCTACAGCGGCTCCCATCCGGAAGATAAATGTTTGAGGGGGTCCGCAAGGTAGGTACATGTGTCTGGACACCGGGGTAAGTGTGCAAGTTTATGAATTTTATTGTTGGGAGGAGGGTGGTGGAGGCCAAACTTTGTCCAAAGTGACAGAGTGGCCTCCTGCAATGAGTGAGGGTCTACCCCCAACCCCCTCCACCACCTGTCAAATGTACCTTTGCAGTTGCCACAGGCTGATGGCTGCAACACGTCCATTTCAACTAGGAGTGTTTCCCCCAGTTGGGGAAACACGGAGGCTCAGAGTCACTCGACATGTAGTCGTGGACATCTGCAGCCTCCTTCATGCCGAGCTGATCCCGGCTGGCCCAAGCAACATCTTCTTACCTGTCGTTGTCAAAGTCACCACTGCCCTCAACAACTTCTCCTTCACATCCTTCCAGGGTGCCACCGGGGACATCGCCGACGTCTCTCAGTCGTCTGCACAAAAGAGCCCTGCAAATACACCTACACCCACTCTGCAGTGACACAATGGGTGGCATCAGTTGTGGGTCTTCATGGTGATCCTCAGGAAAGGGCATTATTGCACAAACCAGACAAGATTCGCAAAGACATTGCAACAGTGGTGACAATATAATACATAATGTGAGTTGATCAGAAATTAAATATAAGTAAAAACCATGACAAACCCTCAAACACCCTTGTGCATCCCCTTCATGCTCACGACACATTTGCCTTACGCTTCCTACTGCACATATGTGATGCATGCCCTGTGGCTGCAGCACAGGTAGTGGCAGGTTGAGTGAGGCTGACCTTGAAAGAGATGCATGAGAGGGTGAGTATGAGATAGAGCCATGAGATTGTATGAGGATTGGGTTGAGTGGTAGTGGTGGGATGAGTACTGGCGAGGTGAGTAAGTGCAGGTAAGATGAGGATGAGGTTTGAGTGGGTGTGAGGAGTGATGTGACAGAGTAGTGTTGGCAGTGCAGAAGGAGATGTGGGGTGGGGGTGGTGATGTGGCAGACGGAGTGTAGGGGAATGAGTAAGTGTACTCACTTCGGCTGACCTACTTAGGTCATTTAAGGGCCTCCTGCACTGTATGCAGATGCGCGATATGTTGGTGGTGCAGGTGACCTCCTCTGCCACCTCGAGCCAGGCCTTCATGGTGGCAGAGGCAGGCCACTTCCTCCCGCCCGCTGGGGAGAAGATCTCTGTCCTCCCCCTCCTCCTCACCCCATCCAATAAGACCTGGACTGAGGCATCATTAAACCTGGGAGCAGCCTTCCCCCTGGGCTGCTCCGTGCTGTAATTTTGCCCATTTTCTGCAGCATCAGTCAGTGGAGGACTGCCCCTTTAAATAGGGCTCCTCCAGCTGACAGCCTATGTTGCGCCTGCGCAGTCTGTCCGTTGCACAGCTTTCCAGCGCAAAACCCGGAAGCAAAGGTAAGTACCTTCAATCAAGCTGCGATTGTGTGCGGAGCACCCCGATTTCACTGGGCGCGTTACCTATGATGGCTGATGTGTGAAATGGGAAAAATTCACCCTGACTGCAGTAGGGGGTTCTCTTTGGACTTTGACGTTGCTAGGCAAGTGTGAAGGGAGCTTTTATTTGCATCTGATTATGTTATAGCCTGGGAATTCTCAATGGTGGCATTGGATGGCAAAAACAGAAATTGTTCCATTCCCCCATCACTGACATTGAACCAAGCAAAATCACAAAAAGTATATCTAAATAAGGACAAATAATGAATCTGTTGTACTTCAGATGAGAAGGAGATTATACTAAATGCCGATATCAATTTTGTTAATCTGGAGACATATTTCTTGGGGTAAATATATGGTGTAATGCTTGGCTTTATAGTTCATCTCTAGGATGGGCTGTGCTGAGCTAGACAATCTCAGCCAATGGCAGTAAATTGCAATTGGCTTCAGCATTCTTGAGTTAGGGAGAGGAAAAAAATAGTATGGTTCATTTTCCCTCAATTGCTACCCAGTGATCCCTGCTGGAAAGTGTGCAGATGATGCTCCCTCAGTCAAATAGCCCACCAATACCCAGTGAGTGCCTGGACTAACACATGAGGACTGGCCAGTTGAACAGGGTTTTGGACGACTATCAGTGATGGTAAAGCTGTAAGAGTCACTGCCTTCAAGACAGGACAGTGGAAAATGTACAAACAAAATAAAATGGAGACATACTTGTCTAGTTTGGTGTATTACCCTCTGTGCTGTCCTGTATTTTGCTGCATAATCCAGTTATTCACAGTCTTTTCTGCATATGGAAAATGAGTTGTTTGCATTAACATCTGGATAAAATAGTCAACACTATTGATGTACAAATGCTCCTTTTGTCTTTGGTACCTAAACTTTTTTATGCGATCAAAGAAATAGGCATCAGTGAAGAAAGTTTCAACAGGATCCTGTGTACATCTGGATTAGTTTCTACCACTCAAGTATAGCAGTTTAATTTATAGACTAGTTTAAAATTGTATCTGTTTATGTTCTCTATGCAAGCTTCCAGTTCAAAGTGTTCAGTTTTGGTTTCCCGGGAACTGATTCCGATTGTTTCCTTAAGCAGTCAGGTTTAAGCAGTCAATGAAGCAGCCTGAGTCCTGTAAACATTAGCACTTACACCAGTTTAACCTGAATTAGTCTAAAATAAACAGTTTCTGGAGAAGTTTAGATCACAGTAATCTGAACCAGTTATTTTGCCACAGGTCATTATTAGCCTGTAAAAAAACTCAAGTGCACGGCCCAGCACATTTGGGATCAGCAGTCACGTTCTGGTGTCCAGTAAAACACAGCACTATTAGATGAGACTGGTTTGTGTTCAATGAAATATCCCAGTAAACTCAGCTCTTGCATGTTTCACTGTGAGACTAACAAAGACTCAAGACTGCCCAATGATAACTATAAGGCTGGAATTGGCTATACAAGCTGTAGTACAGAGGCAAAGTGGTTTTGTTATTTTTGAAAGGCAGCAATACGCACATAATAGAACAAATGATGTTAATTTCTTCTCTTTAAATACTTCCTGTTCACAGTTCAGCCTTTGCAATGCTGAAAAATGCATATTGTTTAAACCCAGCTCTTTCCCTGACTGAAAAGAAAAATCGAAGTCAGTGATGGTAGATCATTTCCATATCAGATTTTGCACAAATTGCAATGACTTTCTTACCCTCTGACAACAGTTAGAAATTATTCAAGATTTGTTTTTGCAGATTTTGGCATTCCCTGACTCCTTGATGACATTACTGCCTTGTAATCATTCCCAGGTATCCATTATCCGAAATAGAAACTTTCTCTGCCTGCTATACTCATTCCTATTAATGAAATACTTACTGAAGATTCTAATTACAGACAGGCCCATCTGAATCATATGAAGTCACTGAATCTATACTAGTTGCAGCACAGGCACAATGTATGCTGTCTCTATCAATGGAGCAATAGTGAAAATTCTCTCCTCTGAGCTGGCTGCATTTTTGTATCAAATTAAGTAGAGGCTGAATGGTAGTTCTGCTTTCTGTGGATGTCCAGTGGGAGGATCTTGGCAAGATAAGCATTTTGGAAAGATAATGGTTACTCCCATCTTCTATTATTTGGTCTGTAATATTCAATCTTTCTGGACTCTTAATTCCCCAAGGACAAGAGACTAAGTGTGCTTTTATTTTCCACATTTCATCTTTGTGTGGAGATACAGCTATTTATTTTTTACTGCCAGCAAATTGCCTTACAAGAATTAAGTCTCACCACATCATTTCCTGGAGTGCTGGGCCCCTTTGCATGTTCACCACCTATCTGAGCTTCAGGCAGATAGGGGCAAAACACCTCATCTCCAGTTGCTGGCACAAACCTTCCATTTATGTTAGTGGCAGAGGTCGTAACACATTTGTGCGGTTACGGCAGACTGAATTTTTAATTCCTATAATAATACTTTAGTGTGAAATTCTTGCTAAACATGTACTGCTGCAGAGTGACTAAAATAGCAAACCCGTATTCATTTAGAAAGAATCCACTCCAATGGTTATAGCCGGAGCTGAATCATTCCACAGCCATATGAGCTGTTTTTCGCTGGGCCTGTAAACCACTAGAAGCTGCTGCATATGGGGTTCTGATTGTAAGAACTGTCAAAGTTTTAAATGAAAGTTATTTTGACAAACTCTCTTACTTAGACCATCTGAAAAAAGTTCCATCACAATGATCTCCAAAGGAGCTCAATCACAGCAGCCATTATATTATCAATGTCAAGGGCAGCTTTGAAAGTGGAAATTAAAATTAGCCACTTTGACTTAGTTGATAACGGCAGAGATCTGTGGTTATTCTAAACTCACTGATTACTCTGGGAACTGGGCAAACTGTATTGTAAAATTGCAAGGCAGAATCAGGTTAAGCAAGCAAATAAACGGAATGTGTTCTTCAGTGTTCCAGTAATATCAGCTTATACTTAGTTTGCCAAAAAGCTATATCTTTTGTACAGAAAAGCAATGTTGCCCAGCATTACTTTAATTCAGTTTTTTCTCATATTCCTTTATGTTATATTAAACTTTGTACCAAATGTTGTTGTGAAAAGAACAGGACTGTAAAATTCATCTCACTGAGTTTCTAATAAGTTGCATAGCAATGAAGGTGATTTCTCTCTGTCAAAATCAATCACTGCTCTCAGTTTTGATCAGATACAGCTGTCAGTTCCTCCTAGATAAACTGTTCCATAGACATTCCCTTCCCATACTGCATCACTGTTGGTATTGCAAGCATCAGTGCTTTATTGCCAAATAAGATTGTTGATATTCAATAGCTCATTTGTATAAGCAACTACTTACATCAGCATTTGGAGGGATTTTACTTTAAGACCAGTTAACTCTATGGCTGACATTGAAAATGAAAACAATACTTTACTGTGTCTATTGCCATTCATGTCTACTTTTATTTCAGCGTAATACAACACATCGCTAGAGGGTATTTTCTTAACACTGCCAAGTCTGAATCAGGGTCTATAGAAGATGTTTGTGTTGGGCTAGAAGTGGCCCTGGCTAATAACTACGTGATGATGTATACATGAATTCCTACTCCTCAGGTCCTCTGTGACACACAAATTAGCCTCGCCCTTATCTCCTAAGACATCTGGACGAGTGTCTGGGTTTTTAATTTCAGAAAGAAGTCTCAAGGGACCAGAGTTATGTTATGTTCTTATGAACAAAGTGGAATACCTCTGCAGAAAGGCAGAATGGATTAAATCGGATAGACGCTGGAAGAGAAAAGGCATTACTGAATGCTCAATGAAGTAAAACAAGGTTCTGTCATGCTTCCAAAAGTACAAAAGATCAATAACTTTTCCCAAATGACATTGGATTGTTTGTTTGTACCTAAAATTTGGAATCGGGAAAGTTATGCATTTTACAAGTGTATTTTTGCTGCTGTAGTAACAACAGTGAATAGGTAAGAGTTGGTAATTAAAATTAATGAATAACAGGGAGCCTCAATGAGGTATTTGCTATCAATCAAGGGAAGTTAGACTGCACTTTGAATAGTTTTAGGACTTTTACAACAGTGTATAAATCCCAGCTCAATAAGTATTGTTTGTGGAGCCATTAACAAGCAAACAGTTCCAAGATGCATTGTTTTGGATGAGAATTTTATTACTTTTCACACAACCAAGAGAGAAAGAAGAAAAAGTAAAATTGTCAAATGGAGGAATGAATGAAGGAGAATAGGGCAAGAACTGAACCATGTAAAAGTCAGAAGTGGCTAGGAAAATGGAAAGAAAAAGCATTCTATATATACTGATAGCATTTCCATCATTTTAAAATGTCACAAAAAACATGTATTTTTCTGATTTGTAAAACACAGACCCTTCATTATTACATCACAAAGAATGACTGAGCTTTCCAAGTAACATGAGGCCTGATCTTCAGAAAATGGGCAACATAAGCAAAACTTGCAATTGTGTCAAAACTATTTTGGTAATTTGAAATACATGTGTTGATTTTGTAACTGCTGTTTACTGGCAGAATGGTAGGAAGCAAATTACAGATTAATGTGAAAAATCACAAGCTCATGCCATGCAAAATGCTTCCAGTGCTACCAGGAGAGATGGAACTGGTCAACCCTCCTAGTACAGAGCGATGTGGATGGTTTATAAATGATCAGTGTCAACCGCAAACCATAATTGTGCGTGACATGGGAGTGTAAAAAGTTCTGTGAAAGAAGATGGAAAATGTGAAGGGTGTGGAAATGTTAGAAAAATTGACTGTCTAGTGAAGACAGCAGGCAACATTGCAGCTCACTAAAACCAGTTCAGAATTGTTTCATATTTGGAAAGTTTAAAGGAATACCAATTAACAATTTGTTATAGTAAATCTTTGTAAACTTTCAAATCAGACACAGCATTCCACAGAGTATTGTTTATTTCACCCTCTCTCAGGACATGAATTAGAAAATAATCCATGGGATCTTGCTTAAGTATACCAGTGGGAAGGGGAACGATTATGACAAGCCTCCCTAAAGACTTGCATTTATATAGCTCCTTTCACGACCTCAGGTTGTCCCAAAGTGCTTTACAGCCAATGAAGTACCTTTGAAGTGTAATCACTGTTGTAATGTAGGAAATGCAGCAGCCAATTTGTGCACAGCAAGGTCCCACAAACAGCAATGTGATAATCTGTTTTTTTTAGTGATGTTGGTTGAGGGGTAAATATTGGTCAGGACACTGGGGAGAACTCCCCTGCTCTTCTTCAAATTAGTGCCATGGGATCTTTTACTTCCACCGGAGAGGGTAGACGGGGCCTTGGTTTGACGTCTCATCCAAAAGATGGCACCTCCGACAGTGCAGCACTCCCTCAGTGCTGCACTGGAGTGTCTGCCTAGATTTGTCCCTCTCCTCCTCCTTCCCCAATACATAGCACATACCCAACTTCATCCTAGGCTTCAATGGTTAAATATTTTCCAACTAGTTCGTCAACAAGTTGCAGCAAGTATAACTTGCCTGATAAACTGTAGGCATTTTAAATCATTTTTATAAAAGAGTGTCTCTAAAATGGGTCTCAAAAGTATTTGAAAATGAAGCCATGTCAGTAAATGTTCTTAAATGGAAAAAAAAGCTTTGTGACAAAGAAATAATATAGCAAGGCCGAAGGCCGCAGAAGTTAATGAGTTTTAACAATACTATTTTCCACAGTTATGCTGGTCTAACCCCTTATATATCTTTTCATAATGTACTTTGCCCCTTAATGTGTGAATATTGTACCATTGTTTTAAACAAACTTCAGATATAAACAGAATACCAAATGTTCTGATATAAAATACTTACACGTGGGTTTCATTGCACTGGTGACTACAGAATACATTTATGACTTTATCATTTGTGAATTATTAGGTACTTGTTTACAAATAAAATCAAATCTACATATAACTTACGAGCTGAAATCCTCCCTTTTTAGTACTATAGAGAAATTATGTTGTCAAAACATTCAGAACCAAACTCAAAGGGGTTAAAAAAAAGGATAGGTAGACAGACAGAAAAATATTCGAGACAGATGGAGATGAAGCACTCAGGTAAACAGAGAAAAGAATCCAGCACTGTATTACAGATGGATATGAATTAAAGAAAAGGATTAAAGTTCTTTGTTAACTGAAGAGTAAACCTAAGTGCTGGCATGCTTGGTACTTGTGAGAAGCAAATGATCAAAGCAACATTTAGCACTTCACAAATACGCTAATCTTCATGTTTACATAAAAGTGTCAGCACTTGCCTTACATCACACAGGTTTTGCAGGAGTCTAAAAGCCTGAAGATTAATTGCCTCCAAAATTTCAGATTGCCGAGATGCCACAAGTGAATAATGGCTCCAGAATATTTCTGATGCAGATACAGTTTGCACAAGGTAGTGCCAATGCCAGGGCAATTTATTTTACTCTGCAACTCTTAAATATTATTAATATTTATAATTATCTCCTGCCGTTACAAGAGCCCTCTGGTGACTGTACATAAAACAGGCTGAACAGTTCAAGACATTTCGCAAGCGCATATCAATTATGGGATATTATTTCCAGCCACAAAAAGGCAGTTGTGTCAGTTCATACTTGAAGCCTTTAACTAGAATGATAGTATTTTTATATTTGACTGAAATCCAATCTCAACAGGTCGGCAATTATATTTCAGTTTAAGATACTACTGTTGTGCAAGGCATGGAAACCACTGGTTACATCTTTTTTGTGTAATATTCTTGAGTTTCCAGCATACCTTACAGTGTCCCATTAAAACAGGTAGATTGACCACGTTCTTTTGTGAAGTTTGTCATGTATGTTAAACACATGGACTCTGCAGTCTCCATAACTCTAACATTTTAAAGCATACTGTCGATGGGCAGTCTCTTTCCCCCTTCCTCTCCGATTTTCTCCCTTCCTCTCCTAAAGGTGTTGAGTCATACTAGGGGAGTGCATGTCATCTTCCAGTACCTTGCCCAAATGGCCATTCTTCATCTGCATATCTGGTTAGTGAGTTTTGAAAGGCAAATCCACTATGGTAGAACATCACAGCCAAGTCAGATTTTGTCCTCACATGAGACACACGCACACATATGAACAAATATACACACACACACACACACACACACTTATATGCCTGGAACTAGCAAAGCTGGGAAATAGGCTATTAGATATTTTAAACTATTTAAGATGCTTATACTGTATTTGTCCGAGGCCCATGGGGGACGGCAGCGTTGAGCAGCCAGAGGTCCCAAATTTCAATAGGACAGGCAGCAGCATTTGGATTGGGGCAGGAGTGTGAACAGCAGCACGGGGTGGGTGAGCGAGCAAACAATAGCATGGTGGAAAGCAGTGGTCAGGCAGATACTGGTGGTGGCAGCGGGAATATGGTAATAGCAGGAATGGATGGGATGACTATTGGCGGCCATGCCCTCAGCTGCCTAAGCCCTAAGCTCTGGAATTCCCTCCCTAAACCTCTCCACCTCTCCTTCTTTTAAGATGCTCCTTAAAACCTGCCTCTTTGACCGAGCTTTTGGTCACCTGTCCTAATATCTCCTTATGTCGCTCAGTGTCGAATTCTGATTGATAATGCTCCTGTGAAGCATCTTGGGACGTTTTACTACATTAAAGGCGCTATATAAATGTAAGTTGTTGTTGGTGAAGAAGGATATTGAGAAGGGCCATGAATTGGATTGTGTCCCAAACCATCCCGTCCTCCCAGATAATAGAAACGCAATGGTGGAAGACAGCAGAGAAGAAGAAAATAAAATCATATTATAATTTTTTTAAAACTGTCATTCAAAATAATGAAAATACAAAGAAAGACTAATAACAACTATAGTCAGTTCTCACCATTGGCACTTTAATCCATTCCATTCCCAGAGGACAAGTGCCTTTCAAATGCCCACCTTTTATGATGAAAAATGTCAGCCAGGGACAGCAAAGAGTTAACACACAAGATTTTTTAAAGGGTTTAAGAGACTGGAATATAACATATACTCGTCAACAGTTACCTTTTTATGTTATTGCAATACAACAGTTCCATGCACAGACTGGATTAGCAATGACAACATTCCTTTCAAACTTCAGTAAAATCCTTCAGTGTCAGTTGAAGACAAGTTGGGCTCATTATTCACTTTACTTTTTTTTTGGCAGGATGCAAATTTCTTTGTTTACCCATGATTTTAGAGGAAAAAAAATGTCATATCCATTTACACGACAAGGAAGCTGATTGCTTTGCAAAGTGTTCACACAGTTCCGTGGAAACAGCAGTCTGAATCCATCTACATGTGATCTCAAACTACAGCTTGACATGCCTGTCTCACCAGGTCAGACTAATAGGCCTAACTCAAGTGATACACCAGGTGGAAGCTAAACTAAGCAAAGTTTCATCTTTCTATCCTGCCTCAAGTGAGTTTTACTTAGGGATTGTGACACCAGATCAAAGAACAAAACTCATTTCTGCTCCTCAAGTTGTTCCCACCACTTTGGAGTACGGAATGCAACTCAGGCCCACAGCAACTCATTTAATACCTCTGGAGTTGTAATGAAATCTTGCTGCAGTTAAAAAAAACTGGCTTTTCCTGTCACTTAGCAGCTTTTCCCTAAAGGCGTAGATGATACTCAAATCTGTTTGTCATGATGTGGAAACAGTTCAATTGATTGTTGTGAGCTTCCTTCAAACTGTTTATTCTTTATGTAGAGGGCCAAGTGCCGCGAGCAGAAAGTGGAGATAGCAACAAAAGTGGCACAGGAGAGAGAAGGAAGGAGAAAAGGGACAGATGGATGACATACAACTTTATTCTTTGATCCCATCACAACAGATGAAAGCCAATGTAATGTTCTCCCATCTATGCCTTTGCCATGTTGAGCTGCAGAATTTTGGTGAAATGTTAACCTCATAAGGATAATAGGTCACAATCTTTCAAAACCAGCCATGAAAATACATTGGTCATCTTCTGCAGGTGGACTTTTATCTTTTATGGTTTTAGTCACAATTTGGCTAAAATTTATTATTCACATCCCCTTCATCCAATTTTCTCCCTCCCCTCCCCCATAGGAATTGATTCCTTGCTGGGATAGTGCACCATGGGTGCAAAGAGTCCTCCAATATCTGCCAGAGAGTCAACTATTGAACCACAAGGGCATAATAGCCAAACCCAACCCTTTATCCAACATCCACACATGCACATTTCCAGCAGGGGTTGCTGGAAAGCTATTGATAGCAGGAACTCTGGACAATTTTCCCCTCCATAACATGGGGGCATTGAGGCCCATGTTAGTGCCTCTATATCCACCTTCATAGAATCATAGAATCATCAAATGGCTACAGCAAAGAAGGAGGCCATTCAGCCCATCGAGCCCGTACCAGCTCTTTGTAAGATTAATCCAGTTTGACTCATTCCCCGGCTTTTTCCCCGTAGCCCTGCAAGATAGAATCATAGAATGGGATTGGCCTTGGCTGAGATCAGCACAAACAAGGGATCAAACATGTAACCTTGCAGGGCTGTATGGTCCAATACTCACTGCAGCTTAATTTCCCATTTTAACTGGACTTTTCAAAATTATTATTCAATATTTTTGATGCTTTTAACATATTAATAGTCAATAAACACCTTCCCCCCCACAATTAAATTTCAAATCTTCTATCAGTAATCAATGTATTTCATGGACCATACCAGTAAAAAAAAATCTTCACATTTATGTTCCTTTATGTGCTGTACAGATTAAATTTTAAAGCTAACCTCTAGCACAAACACACATTGTCATGTTTATCATTGGTCTGACAGATGTAGCACATTTCTATGTTTATGGGTGATACACTCAATAAGAGTACAGCATTGAAAGCCCGAACAAATGTACTTAGTTTTTTCACTGTTCAATAATTGGCAAGTGTTGTGTTGCATTAATGCCGCAGGTTGATGGGTTTATGTCACTCTTCCCTCATTTATGAGTCATTTGACCCTTGACAGGGCCCTTCAGGAGCAGATCAAACCGCTTTTAAGACTTCATCATCAAACTTTACAACAAAACTGGCTGGGGAGAAGGCTACGGAAGAGGATGGTATTTGCTTCAGGGGGTTTGTGCACAGCAGCCAGAGATCTCTTACGTGATAAGAGTTCTATAAGCTAATACCTTGTTTATTATGAGTAGTCTGATCAATTTCCTCCCCCTGCATATCTCCTTTTTACTCAACAGAAGCACACTAAAATACATTTTTTACATTATTTGTATCTATTACATCCCCACTGGCTAATTTTTTGTTGTTTTCCCCTTCTATACCCCCTCCCCCCACACACACCTTTTTGAACTTACCTCAATTCCTTCCCCATTACACTTGTTTCTTCAGCCCGAGAGCAGGACAGAAAGACAACAGACTTTGCCACAGCTGAAACCAATTGCCTTTCCATCATTGACTGACAAAATAGGTACTTCCTTGAGGAATAACAGACCTTACTGCACCAAAGTTGAGATCTCTGTACTTGGTTCTCTGATCCTGCACTCCGATCGAGTGAGATGTCATGTTGGGAGTGGAGTTTTGGAAATTTGGGGCTTACTTTTTTTTTGTTCTGCTCTTCCCCCTAACAACCACAAGGAGCTCTTCCATTGGCTGCTCTGAACAATGGTTCAGACAGGAGCTAAAATAATGAGGACAGGCAATTTCAAATTCCAATCAATGCTGGAATTCCAACTGATGATTGTTCAGATTTAGAAACTCTCCTCCACCACAAGACCTATTGGGCCAAACAGTGTCTAATTTCTGTGCAGCATTATCTTCAGGGAAATAAAGGGTAGTCGAAATCTGGAATCCTCTCCCCAAAAGGCTGTGGATGCTGGGACAATTAAAGCTTTCAAGACTGAGATCAATAGATTTTTGTTAGGTAAGGGTATCAAGGGTTTGGAGCTAAGGTGGGTAAATGTGGTTGAGGTACATGATCTAATTGAATGGCAGAGCAGGTTCGAGGGGCTGCAGTTCCTATGTTCCAAATACATACTTAAATCATTTTTTTTAAATGCCCTTCTTAACATAACACACACCACCCAGCCTTTTTTTTAAAGAAAAGGTATATTTCTGATCTCTAAAGCTAAGCTTTATTAATGAAATACCATTTGCTACCAGTGAATGTTGACAGAAAATAAACAAAAATTGTCCCAAAGCAAATGTAAAGACTTTCATGTCCATAACACATCTCGTTTTTATGCTGCTGGTTATCAGAAACCAAATAATGACAGTGTATTTTTCAGATCCGATCATGAGCTGAAATCAAATGGGCTACCACTTCCAATCCATCTCCCAACTAAGGAAATCAAGCTGAGACTATTATCAGAGATCTTCCATTGTTGAGTCTTTATTTCAAGTATTGGGGTGCAGTAAGTACATGAAGATGACACCACTAGGGATCTGAAGAGGTGTGAAGGAACCTCTAATAGCCAAAATGGCCAGAACGGACAAGAAGCAAATATTCAACCCAAAAAGAAATATTCAACCCAAAAAGACACCACAAAAAGAAATAATAAATGGTGACCATCTATGGAAAGTAGATGTCTATCACACCTTTACACTTATCAAACTTGCCTTTTGTTTAATCAATATGCTTTAAACTAAAGTGTAATCTTTTTATTCTTAGAAAATATTTCAAATTATCACCGAATCAAAATGCCTCCTACAATAATTTTTCCTTTTGCCTACAAAAAGACAGTGCTAACAGATGAAGTAATAATTCATGTGTAAGCATCTTGATAATTTCTGCAACAATTTGTAGTGATTGCTTTTCAAATCCATGTAGCAAAGAAACAATGGACTGATTTTTACCTCAATGTGATGGCTATAATTTTCACACAAGTAATGGTACAATTGGGGGAGCAGGTTGTCTGTTGCAGTTATTGGCTGGGGGTTTTCCATTGTGTGCTAGCCAATTTTCCTGTCCATTAAAATGAATGGGGGGAAAAAAAATCGCACAAGCAAAATATTCCAGCCATTGGGGTAGATTTTAGCTTTGTGCGATGGGTGATAATGAATCGGCAGCCTGTTTTATATCTCTCCTGATTTTTTTTTCCATTGAAGCCACCCGTTTTACACTATCGCATAAAGTCAAGATCCACCCCATTGTGCCTAGAGTATTCTCCCAAAAGTGCCATTTGCAAATGGGGCAGCCTGTTTTAAAGACACTGTTTACAGGACAGATTTTAAAAATCTTCACAAAGTATAATAGCTTAAAATAGATTACACAAACAATTTATGAATGGCTTCAAGGAAATTTTGCACTTGTAATATTAGTGGATGTCCTGTGGGGTTGCTCACAGGAAGTTGTAAAATGTGGCCTGTGGATTACCCGTTTGTTTTGTTGGTGGAGTGTATGTGCCATTTGGTAGTCCTATCTTTTTGTTGTTCATTTACAGTTATTTCTGTATGTTGTTTGGCTGTTAGAGTCTTCAACTAGCCTGTAGCTTATTGTTGAGGTGGTGTTTATTATCTGTGCTCCATTTTCCAAAATGAACTGGGTGAGGCTAGAAATAAATGAAACGGTAGAGTAGTTGAAAAAAAGGTGGGAATTTAAAAAACATAAAGGAGAAGAGGAGGGAAATTTCAAAATAAAATACTGGCAAGGGATTTTTTTTTAAAATCAATAGGAGAGAAGGGAAATTTACCAAAAATAAAACAGGACATGCCACCCAGTTTCCCTTACCCTAAAGCATGCTGATTTTTGGCTGATCAGGTTGCCTTCGGTAGACATGATTCCCCAGTGCCAGACCCAACCCAGAGCTCGGTTCTCAGTCAGAATCGCTCGTTTTTGTTGAGCGGTTAATTCAGGAAGAGTCTTTAGCTCGTGATTATGGAGCAGAAGCCCCCCAGGAAAGGACGGTTGGATGAAGATGAGATGCCTGAAGAGTGGATCAGCTGGATGTAGAAAAGAAGGGCCAGGAGCACAATAGAAAAGAGAGGGCGGGGGCTGGAAAATGGTTTGGGATCAGGGCAGAAGGGCCATTGGTGTGGCAGAAGAGGAAGCAGGTTGGAGAGGTGGCTGGAAGAGCACCTGCAGCCTAACTTATAAGCTGCAGCTGGAGAAAATAGGGAGGCAAATGGGGGGAAGCCGCAGCAGCTGGGAGATGAGAGACCCAGTGGAGAGCGATAACAGAGACTTAAATTTGAAATTAGCCAAAGGGAGGGGGTGTGGCGCCTGGAGACTGGAGGGAAAATGTACAGCGTGTCGAGTGACACCACTGTGTCAGCCAATGAGTTGGAGGCAGGGCGGGACTTATGGCAAACAAGTGTATTTTACAGCAAAAAGCAAATCAAACAAAGTCAATTTACAGAGTCTATTTAAAAAGAGTCTGCAGTAAACAGAGCTCATGACTGAAATTGCAGCAATTTCTCCTGATAAAAGCATGGTGATTTCTCCAGTAATATGCAGTGAGTGGAGGATAGTTACATAATACAAATCATGTGCGTAAAATCAATCCCAGTCACTTACAGCAGTGCAGTCTCCAGCCATGATTGACGGGGGAAATTATCCAATCATCCCCATTCTGGCATGGAGTAGTGCTCTCACAATATGCAGCCGAAAATATGAGCAAGGAAGAATACATATAATTAACCATTTTTAAAAATGTACTTGACTTATCTAATTACCTGAAATTCGGCTGAAGAGCTAGAAAAAGGTGGCCCTGAAATTTCGTGTGTCTCGGTGATGCTGGGATTGTATCACCAGTACCCTCCAGCGCTGACCACAGAGTTCATTGCCTTATTTGCATGGGTCAGACAGGAGCAAGCTCCACTTTGAGTGTATCTCCAGCACCCATCTGCCCATGCTTGCCAGAATCTCTGGTGCCCACCCACTTGTGGAGGGGAAGAATTGCTGTCCCCGATCCCACTAATGGTTCTATTGACCCCCGAGCAAGTGCGCCAATCTGGAGAATTTTTTTTAATGCAAAATTCTTTGGAGGTCCAGGCTGCTCGCTTGGCGTGCACCCCACCAGTACAGCCCACATAAACTCTTGTGGAGGTTGGTATTCCTCCACTCACTCCGCACACCCCCACCACTACAATGCCGGATCCCTACTGAGTCTGAGGAGCAGGAACTTCTGGTTTCGGAAGTCCCCACCACTAACTTCTTTGACAGCACCTCCCAAACCCGCGACCTCTACCACCTAGAAGGGCAAGGGCAGCAGGCACATGGGAACAACACCATCTGCACGTTCCCCTCCAAGTCACACATCATCCCGACTTGGAAATATAGCGCCATTCCTTCATCATTGCTGGGTCAAAATCCTGGAACTCCCTTCCTAACAGCACTGTGGGAGAATCTTCACCACACGGACTGCAGCGTTTCAAGAAGGCGGCTCACCACCACCCTCTCAAGGGCAATTAGGGATGGGCAATAAATGCTGGCCTCGCCAGCGACGCCCACATCCCATGAACGAATTTTAAAAAAACACCACCCCTGTCCATCATTTGACTTGTAAGGAATGGATAGACGTTCCACGCCTTACAATGCACTGAGGAAACTATTGGAAATGGAAGAGACCCGGTTTAATTGGGACTGCGTCATTTTCCTAGGGGTCATGATGAGAGACCGGTAGAACCCCAGTGGTACTTCAGGGTCAAAATTTTTTTCTAAACATACCTGAAGTAGCTGTAGTTGGTGCTGTGGGGGCTGTGTGCCTCCACTTGCTGTACAGCCTAGAGCTGCTGGCATGACTGGGGGCTGTGACAGCTAGTTACTCACATGATAATGGAAAGTTCTATCGAGGTGCCACCTAGAGGCATGACAGGAAATGGCGAAGTCCAAAAACTAAGTGCATGGCGTACATACCGAGAATCTTGCTTCTAGCGTAAACGTACTTTCTGTTGTCACATCCTTGAAGTTGCATTTTTGCTGTAACACAATTTGCTTGGCTTGAAGTAAAGCTGCAACAAATCAGAAGTGAATCCAAAGAAGGTAAGTGGCTAAAAAGGAGCTCATGACAAAGTACTAAGTACTTATGCAAGCAACCAATCCTGAAAAAAGTCAGGAGAATGTATCAATCATAAAAAAAATTAAAAGATGAACCAATTAAATCACTCAAATCTGCCATTATTTCTTAGAAACTGAAATTCCCAATGTTTAAAATAAGATTTTAAAGAGACTAAAAACATAAAAATTCTATTTTTCACAATAACATGATTAAACTTATCCAGTGAATTATCTTTTGTGTATTTTAATATCTTCATTAAATCTTTTTACTTCCATGGATGTGTGAATGTATGTGTGTGAGAGAGAGAGAAAGAGAGAGATCAACTTCAAATATGACAGGCTGTGTTGATTACCCATCTTTTGTTTGTGCTTGAATTATAAACATTCTATAACCTTCGGAAAGATTTTCAGGTTGAGAGAGAATGCGAGACAGAGAGAAAGATCAAAGAGAATGATTTTCCTCATGCTAATTTGAGTTCTTTTTTCTTTCAAAATAAAAATAACGAATGAATTGAATTTTTAAAGCTTCTCATTGCAAATAGAACGGTTCTGATTACGATCACCTGTGTTTTATTGGCAGAAAGTGTGACAACTATGAGCCTAAAAAATGGGCCCCATGAATTTGGCAGTAGGACTGCCATATTGAACGCAGGTCTTCTCACTGCTAAATTGGTATGATTGCACCTGTTTTACACCCAAAATAGGCGCAACGTATATCAATTTCTATCCCATTGTCTTTACCAATAACTGTTTCTTTTGAAAGAAAAGAGGCAGAAAAGTATTACATTACTTTAATCATCATGGCATCAAGATACAATGATGCGTTTCAATATTACTAATGTTACAATGTTGTGTGCCTGCAAACAAAGGGCTGGCCAATACTTTTTTTTTATTAACTAAGGTGGTGCCTCTTTTAAATAATCATGTTAATATGATTTACTGGACAGTGCAGTGTTATATCAGAAAGAAATATGTACAAGAAAACTAATGATTATTTTCTAAAATTGAAAGAGTAGTCAAAATAACTGCCCAAATAACTCTGAAAGAAAAGGCTGCTCAAGTAAACATTTTTTCTATTTTACTCATGTTTTCTTTAAGATCTTGCAATGTGACAACATGTGTCAGTGTCAGCCTCGGGCCCTGCTGGCAACACCTTGAGAACTATGCGGAGGTACAGAAAACAAACAGCTCGGGATACGATTTCAGTGATAAAATACCAGTGTCAGGAGCGTCTCCTGGGATCCGTAATCTGGAACTGTCATGTGATAAGCTTGTCTGTCTTTCCGACATGGGCATGTCATTTTCCCTTTGGGTTTGAGGGGGTGGGGGAGAAACAAAAAGCCCTTCTGATTATTAAGTTTACCGTGGGCCATGAGGCTTGCAGAGTGGCATTAGAAAAACCACCTGGCTGCTTGTCACACTAACAGCTCATGCCAGCTAACTAGATCAGAATAAAATTTACAGAACCGTCACATTGACAAGTATCTGCATTGAGCCCTCATGTCCTCAATACACTCAGATGCTTGTAAATCTACTCAGTATTGTTTAAAAACAACTTCATTTAAGTGGAAAGTGGTTCCTGCAGAGAATTTTTTTATGCCAAACTTTTACAAAAACTATGGCCCTCTTTCAATTCGGCCTCGAGATAAGTAATTTATAAATGTCTTAAGGGACAACTCCACTCTGGTTTTGATTGTGGATTAGCTGAAAAGACAGTTGTCATTTTAGGGATTGTGCATGTTTTATATTCACCCAGACAATTTCCTTCCTCAACAGTGTCCCTGTTGTTGGCACTTAAAAATGTAATATAGTTTTTAAAAATTTATCATGTATGTACCATTCTCTTTCACAACCTCGGTCTTGTAATTGAAGGAAAGAGCAGTTAAATAGTAGAAATCAATTCCTATAATCATTCAAGTCCGAATGCAGCAGCCAGTCTAACTGCTTTCCATCAACTTCTACTTCTGCGCGGGACGGGAATACGTTTGGACCACATCCAAAAATATATTGGCCCAGATTTTGCTCTGAAAATAAAAGCGAGGCTAACAGGGCTCACCGTTGTTTCAGTGCATCTGGTACAGCAACTTCCGGTGACCGCACCTGTGCAGTTAAACGCAGAAATACGAAGGTTCCTCTACCAGATGCCCTGCTCCTCCGTAAACTTCGCATCTCACCGGCTGACTCATTGTTCAAATGAATGCAACAGCGTGAGGTTCTTCTACTGCTCTGATGGAAACGAAGTAATCTCGCCAAATAAAAGGTACGTTACATTTTTTAGGTCTAAGCAAACTTTTAATAGCATGGTAAATCTTAATGACTGCCTAACAACCTCTCTGGCACTGAAAATTTACTTTTACAAGCGTGGAGTCTCATTTCTTCAGATTTCAATTGTTGTTGGACATTTAAAAAAAGTTATTTTTTTTTTCCTTTTTCTTTCTGTCTCTTTTTGTCTCTGTCTTTTAATTCAATATTTCTTACCCTCTCTTTATTTCGCTTTCTGCACCTGATTTGACATTGAATTTACTATTTTAACTTACACTTCCTGGTTCATTAACATGCTTCAATCTGATTGGTTAAGGAGATAAACAGTTGCTTGTCCAATTCACACAGGACCCAGATGCCCTGTAGAGGGCGCCACATTGGATTGAGCTCCCGATGAGAGGGACTTGCCCTGTAAAAGCCCATGAAAAGTCTATGGGCAAGTGCAAGTCTAACAAACAGCAGATACCATTCGTTCACTGCTCAGAGCAAATTCCTGCCCTATGTGTTGCTAGTTTGATTTTATGAAAATTTTTGAACTGGAGCATAACTTAGACAAGAGATGGGTGTGGATTAATAAATCTTTCATGTCAATACAAATCATCATTTAATGGCAATGCATATAATTAGCAGGGAAAAGTCTAGTCTGATAATGTGAAAATTTTCATGATCATAACAATGTCAATAAAAGCAATTAAACTTTACAACAAACATCTTAGATGGCACTCTTGTGCAGTAACCATAAAAGAATCAGTTATCCCTAAAATAATACTATTATGATGCCATTTCTGTTGGCATTGGTGGAGGTGGAATAGCTTTTACCATTTTATCACCAATTTGACAAATAAAATGTAAATATTTTACCTAATATACCTAGAAAATGTATATTCTGGCTTAGAATAGCACTTGATTTAGGACTATTACAGAATGTTCCAAAGTTCCAATTGGAGCTGAATGTTCAGCATAGGACCCCAATTTGCATATTAAAAGGGGCCTATAAACAAGCCTGAAGCAGGCAGGCACTTTGGCTGAACAACCTGTAAAAGTGGCAGCGGGCATTAATAGTAGATACAGAAAATTTGCTGAATTTACCGCTCACAAACAGAACTTTGTTCAACATTTATTGGAGACTCCTATGCACAGTTCATAAGAGCAATCGACCCATTACAGACTTGTATTTATGTTTATATGTATATAGTACTTTTAGTATTTGCTGATTTTTATGCTTCATACTATTTAATTGTAAATAAAGGTGTCAGTTACTTTAGTCTGAAAACTACTTGTTTGTGTGGTAACCACTTATTTTGAAGCAATTTTGGTACCATGGCACAAAAAAGTAAGCAGATTACTGCAAGTGAGAGCATTATAGAAAAACTATAGCTTCCCATTCACTGGGGACTAGGTCTGCTTACAAGAACTGTGATTAGTCCATTGAGAAAGAAGATGGTTCTATAAAAACTCAAAATTGTAACACTCAATAAACATTTTAACATATCTTATGTGACTATAGTCAACAGTATACCATTACTGACTTAGCTTTGGCAAATATAATAGCAAGTTATGAAAGATGCAGGTTTTTTGAAGGTTACAATAGAAATTCAATCCTTGAGGGGTTAATATACTTACATTCTGACTTCTATCAAAATGGCCAAAGTTGACACAAAGACTTTGACTAGTCACGTAACTTAAGTAGCCTTTTAATATTACATCTTCACCAATTATGCTGCCCCAGTACACTAATTTTACCTTCAGGACGCTCAGATTCAGTTTTTGTACTAAGAACAATAGAATACTTTGAGAACCAGAAGATATGAATACCAAATGAAAGGTTAAGGGATCATTTTACCCATTCAGGAGCCAGCTACTTGGCACAATCCTACTATAATAGTTCCAAAACAAAACATTGCTGCCAACAGGCCGATAGCTAGACAGGGAACAGATGATGAGTCGACTCTTCCATTTTCCATGTGGAATGATGCCATGGAATGGATATTACCAGACATGATATTATAAAACAAAGTATGTGTCAAGCTTACTCAGGAATACAGTGAGCTGCTGTTTAAGTGTGTGGTAACTTGACTACAGCAATTAAACGGTGATTTCAGAATGTACTAGTCATAAAAGTCCATGTAGCTTGTGGTATGTGTTTTCTACTTTTAAGATGTGAATGATAGGACTAGTGAAATAATGTCAACTTGGATCACATGCTGGGAGACTTGTCAATCAGCAAAGAGTATTTTTGTCACTCATTTACAACAACAACAAACTTACATTTATATAGTGCTCCTCACGTAAAAGAAATGTCATAGAGTGCTTAACAAGGTGGAAAGTAGCAACCAGGCTGGAAAAAGGAGTTAACCAAGGGGAGGGAGGAGAGATATAAATGGAATGGTTTAGCAGGCGGTAACGGGCACAGAGAGGCAACGCGGTTTGGTGAAAGAATTCCACAGGGCAGGGGGTAATCACCAAATGATCTGCCTCTATTTACTTAACTAAGATCCTGCCACTCAGACACTATGGGGTATAAATATACACTTATACTGTTTATATTGTGCTTCATTGATAGGAAATAGATGAACACTGCTTCAAAGTGCTGTAGTTGGTGATTTGACCTTGATGGTCCAAAGAGCAAAGTGTGTGAACGTTTTTTTTTAAACTTGGGATCAGTTCTGGAGCACAGAAAATGAGGGTATTTACACTACCAAAGACCTGATTTTCAGCTAGAGTACAAGTCTCTCTGTATTTCCCACACCATATCCCCACTTTATTTCTAAGGAAAATTGACCAGCTTTAAAACAGAAATCCATCAATCTGCCTTAAACTAACTAGTCTACTAACACTGTCAGGAATACAGACAAGTATTCCATCATTAGCTCACCAGGAATCAGTTTCCCCCTCCCCCATCAGACACTCAGCCCAGGGAGAATGGTTAAGTACTCCATCATTAGCTTTTTACAGAATAGATACCCTGAATTCTAACTAAACCTCACAAGAAAATGAACAAATACTTACCACTAGACTTCCAGAGATCTGGTATTTTGTACTGGACTACAAGAAATAGATTTCCACCAACTAGACTCATAAGGAAAAAGTAAATCCTTATGAAAAAGTAAATCATTTGTATTAGCACCTAGCTTTGATGCTGCTGCCCCAGCCACAGATTACTGCCACTCACTTGGCAGCCGCAATGGTGGCAGGAACCTAAATGGCAACACCTGCATTTATACAGCTCCTTTAATGTAGAAAAGCATCCCAAGGTGCTTTGCAGAAGCACAACCAGACAAATATGAATGCCGAGCCAACAGGAAGATATTAGGAAGGGTCAAAAGCTTGGTCAAAGGGATGGATTTTCAGGAGAGTCTTAAAGAATGAGAAGGAAGTGGAGAGATTTAAGAAGGGAATTCCAGAGCATAGGTCCTAGACGGCTGAAGGTAAAGCTGCCAATCTTAGGGTGAAGGGAGTGGGGGATGCACAAGGGGCCAGAGTCGGAGATAGCCAGAGTTCTGAGGGGGGTTATAGGGCTGGAGGAGGTTACAGAGGTAGGGAAGGGCAAGGTCATGAAGGGAGTTAAATACAAGGATAAGAATTTTAAATTGGAAGCATCGAGGGACTGGGGGTCAAAGTAGGTTAGCAAGAACAGGAGTGATGGGTGAGTGGGACTTGGTACAAGTTAAGATACAGGCATCAGTTTTGGATGAGCTGAAGTTTATGGAGGGTGGAAGATGAGTGAGTGAATGGATGAGCTGAAGTTTATGGAGGGTGGAGGATGGTGTCAAATTCAGTTACAGAAGAATCAACTGAAGGCTTTAGAGTTTGAACTTGGTGTAGTGTGTATCCCTGGTTAACTCTTTCTTTATTTTTAGCAAATACCTAACAATTTTTTCATTAGATGTTTCTTTTTTATTTTCATTCACTAACTGCTTTGTGACTCTCCAATGAGAAGCATGGGCAATGTCAGTTTGTTTCCCTTTGCCGCTCCCCCTGAAATGAAAAGCCTTGCTCCTTAATAGCATTCCATTTATATCAATGGAAAGGTTGCTGGTACTTTTTAGAGATTATTTTTTCCTTTTTGTTTCCCACCTCCTCTCCCAATGGCGCTGACCCTGGCCGGATAACGGCTTGATGAATGCCAACAGCCCTCTGACATCTCACCCAAGTGGCCATCTTTCAGATGTGAGCTTTGACAGTGAGCATCAGCAGCCTGTTTGACCGTGATGGGCATCACAGCTGACCTCACCCAAAAGCCACACATGGGCACTTTCCAGCTGGAGCATTTGATAACGATTAGGAATGTGGCACCCCAACTGCTGGCTGGGGTCAAATAACTCAGCCCAAACCGACAGTCAATCTGGGCACTTTGTTCTATATGGCTTCCTGCTATATTGAGTGACACCTTTACCCGTACGCCATTCAGGACGCCCTACCATAAATATAATACAGATTCAGGGCCCTTCATTTAAATTATACTCACTGATTGGGCTAGCTAAGCATCAAATTGAAAAAATGATCCAACACAACGTTTTTTCCATTCAAAATATTGCTTGCTCTCTGACTTGCCACACAATAATTTAGATATTTTGCCATGGGAAATGGAAGTAATTATTCATTTACAACAGTAACTATCCATCCAAACTTCTACCATTTGAAGATGAGCAGCTCAACCCATCGTCCTACCGCGCTATTTGAAGTTTCTCTCTCTACAAATCGCAGACCAAAAGAAAATGGTGGCTCACACATGAGAAAAAATAATGTAGAAGCTGTTAGGTACAATTTAATAAGAATTTATTTTTGTTTTGTTGCCATTCTATGGTATTATAAAGTTAAGCTGTTAGTTCTTAGGTAATGGCAGTAAAGTTTGTTAAACCTCTGTAAACATTATCCATCAAATGCATGCATGTGAAATGTGGACCCCTGTTGGGAGCTTGTGATGCAAAGAGTAGTGAAGTAATGAAATGCTAATCAATCACAGCTGGTCGATTTAAAAGCGGAATGTTTCCTCCTTTTGCCTTAAAGCTGCATATCTTAACAAATAAAGATAAGTATTGCCAGAAAAAAAACAATGCAATTCCAACGTGCTTCATTTTAAAGTTTTAACAAGCTCTAGTGTCGAGTTTATAAATAGAGTTGTTTACTTTGCATTTACATTGGAACTGAAATGGTGTCAATCTTCTATGGCAGTATTGTGATGATATATTATATGGGGCATAATTATAATACAACAAGGACAACAGGCCACCTTTATTTATAGGTCCATAGACTATTTTAGCAACCAAAGCTAGAGCATCCCAATAAGAATTGACACTTTATCAGCTTCTTTCCATATTATTCTATGGGATTTAAAACTGCAATCATGCTGTGCTATATATTTGCTCAAGTTTACAATCTTGCAGTGTAAACTGTCACCATCACTGCTACATTGGTATAGAAAACAAGGAGCCAGTTGGCTGGAAAACTTTTTTCAAATTCACCTTCAGTTTGTCTCTTTTATATATTTTTTTAATTACCTGGATGGTTGACCAAGAAAACAAACGTCAGCAAGAGGTCCACTAATCTGCTTATCATGCACACAAGTGTGCGCACTCCCGCACTATCCATCCGCCAATCACAAGGCACATGAAGATTTCTAAAGTAAAAGGATCAGATTAAAGTACAATTCACTATTTATCAGTTCGTCCCTACTGCGTAGTATTTGGCTAGAAATCAATTGTACAATAGCTAAAGGGGATATAAATATACATTGTAAATCACCAGTTAGAAAATAGTAAAGAGAGTTATAACTTAAAGTTGACATGCGATTTTGCCCTTTGACAGATGCATAACGAACACAATGGAGTAGGGTTTGACTTTGTGTGATAGTGTAAAACGGGTGACAGTGAATCGGCAGACCGTTTTACACTATCGCACAAAGTCAATGGAAATAAAAATCAGAAGAGATGTAAAATATGCTGCTGATTCGTTATCACCTGTTTTACATAAATTACACAAAGTCTACCTCAATCAGTTTGTTTTTATCCCTGCTTGTGAGATAACATTACAGCCAGGAAATTCCTCGGAGCTGTTCCTGCTCCGCCGCCGTTATGTGCATAAATGGGGTTTCTGACGCACTTCCAGCGAAGTGACACCGGTGAAGTGGGAGCAGCTCCGAGGAATTCCCTGGGCTATTGTTCTTATTTTTGACTTGAAATTGCAAAGACAGCTAATTTATGACTGCATCAGTACAGTCAATGCCCCTTATGAGAAAATTTGTGGGCAGCATTATACCATCCATTGCTAGAACATGGGGAGTCTCTGACTCATGCATTGAAAATGGCTCAAGCCCACAGTCCCTCACATGGGGAGTCTCTGACTTCATCAATCCCAGCAGTGAGAGGCACCATACAGAAGTGAGGTGGCTCTCCATCCCATGGTGGCTTTTCCACTGCGCAATAGAAAGAATGTGGAGATGCCAGTGATGGACTGGGGTTGACAATTGTAAACAATTTTACAACACCAAGTTATAGTCCAGCAATTTTATTTTAAATTCACAAGCTTTCGAAGGCTACCTCCTTCCTCAGGTGAACGATGTGGAAATGAAATGAATTCCACATCGTTCACCTGAGGAAGGAGGTAGCCTCCGAAAGCTTGTGAATTTAAAATAAAATTGCTGGACTATAACTTGGTGTTGTAAAATTGTTTACAATAGAAAGAAGGGTGTGTCACCAAAACTCTTTCTATTGGCCAAGATCAACATAACAGAGGGATAGAGCAGGTTCCCCAGCTGCCCTTTTAGTGGTAAATTCAATGTGGTAAAGAACAACCTTAAAGAAAAGGAGACAAATAATTTAAAAATTGGGTCTTTGACTTGCTTACATTTAATTTTGCAATCTGCTGCTTTTCTGATTTTTTTTATCAGGAATTCTCCTTCCAACTGGTACTAGTTAATTTAAACATTGGTACACTGTTGCAACTTACTCGGAAATCAATATCTCACGGTTTAATGGAGTAACCTGTGCAATACAGGTTGAAAAAGAAAGCAAGTTTTATTGAAAAGCATAATAAAAAGTCAGAGATGACAAAAGGCTCATCCCTCTAGTGTATTAACTCTCCCATCATGGTATTTGATTGTATTTTGAATAACTCCAATCATAGAATGTTACAGCACAAAAACAGGTCATTCACCCTATCAAGTCTGTGCTGGTATTTTCCTCCACATGAACCATCTAATCTAATCCCACTCTCTGGCCTACCCATCTACCCTTTAATATTCCTATATTTAGCATGAAGTTGTGTTTATTTCAAAGGTGGACATACCTCAAAATGGGTTACATTTTCAACAAAAATGTGTGATAGACACTCCATAGATTGAGCAATATTCTCTTCAACAGATTAGAAATATTGCTTTTAATAAATGATTCTTTGTAGTATGGTTCATTCTGCTACAAATTAAAACTAATGTGCTAAGCAAGTCAAACATTACTGTACAATTACACTTAGCACACAATGCTCTTTTTTTGGAATATAATTTATGTTCTTATATTCTGCTTACTTACCTCAAAAACATCATTGGTGAAGTTAGTGTTCTGCAAATTAGATGTAGGTAGGGCTAGAAGTGGCATTGAATGCTGCATGTGTGATCATTTTATTTTACAGAATTGCTCCCATTGGATTCTGATAGTTGACAGAATGACAACCTATGAGAGGCACAGTACGATCAGACCAAAAAGGTACCAGGTTTGATCTCCAGGTGGTGCTGAGCTAGTTGATCTCAACCGGGGAGGCTGTAGGAGTGTTTCAATAGGCCTCAGCACTCCTGAATTAGGGATATTGGCCATGGTTTCCACTTCTGATTGCTATGCAGTAACTTTCTACTAGAAGTGGATGCTGAGTAAGGACAGGATCTGACCCAACTGCAACACCCCTGCAGTTGAAAAGCCCGTTGACCTTAGGGCCCTGAAATTACACGTCTGGATCCACTGGGATTCTGCCCCATTTGCCCAGTGTTGGAAATCTCGATTGGGGAGGGGGAAAATGATGGGAGGGAATCAGCTGTGCCTTCTATCCACCTCTTCTGCATATTAGCAGTAGTTTGGGGGCATTTTGGGGGGGGGAGATGGGGCATTCACCAGCTTGCCCCTCTTCGCCCCAACAGATTGCATGTCTATTGAGATAAGGTTGGGGTTTTCTTCTGGGCCTACTGAAGGCCAAGCAGAAAAAAATATTTTTAATCCTAGTATGTCGTCCATTAAGGGCCTTGGGCTCTTCCCCCCACCCCTCGCCACCACCACTCCTCCAAGCAGCAGGGTGCTGTTCTGAGTTTCCACCAGCACCATAGGGCAGGTGTTTCTACTGCACTTCTACAAGTGCAAGCCACCCACCCCAAATATTAAATTGACCTGCCCCCTGGATTTGTGATAGCATTATAGTGTGGTACAGCACAAAAGTAGGCCATCCGGCCCATTGTGCCTGTGCTGGCTCTTTGAAAGAGCTATCCAATTAGTCCCATTCCCCTGCTCTTTCTCCATTGCCCGGTAAATGTTTCCCTTGAAGTATTTGAAAGTTACTATTTGAAATTCCCTTTTGAAAGTTACTATTGAATCTGTTTACATTACCTATTCAGGCAGCACATTCCAGATCATAACAACTCGCTGCGTAAAAAAATAGTTTCCTCATATCGCCTCTGGTTCTTTTGCCAATCACCTTAAATCTGTGTCCTCTGGTTACCGACCCTTCTGCCACTGGAAACAGTTTCTCCTTATTTACTCTATCAAAACCGTTCATGATTTTGAACACCTCTATCAAATCTCCTCTTAACATTCTCTGCTCTCAGGAGAACAATGATGAGGTGATCGGCCTGGAAAAGTGGAGGATGGAAGTTCTGCCCTGCTCCTGGAATCTCGTGCACTCGCTATTTAGGCTTACAAATGAAGAATGAATGTCTGCTCAGGCGAGGTAATGGTGGGCACCTGAGGAACTATATCCTAGCAAGGAATCAACAACTGCAGAAATAGTAGAAAAAAAAGGGAAAATATACAGAATTCCTACTCTTCAATGTTGTCAGAATTTGTCAAATTATAGATGACTTAACTAGAAAGGGATTTTGACTTTCATTTGTTAATAAAGTGTAGGACTTCAATACCATCCAGAGGTGAGGTGAAAACAACTGAATCTGCTCTTAAATGGAACATTTCTTATCAGACTTGTTCTAATGTGGAGTAAATTATATTGCATTTTATTACAATTCATAACGCAGTAATTAAACATGTATTATCACCTGCAAGCATACCCTACTGTGGTTCAGTGGTTTCCTTTGATTTTTAATGGAGTGAACTCTCATTTATCAACAAAACCAAAACATAGGATTTAAGTCAGAGACAGCTCTTTTCATCCCCACTGGATCCCAGTAGATGGACCGGCAAAATGGTAATTCTGGACGTGCGTTGAGAAGAAATGTTCTTTCTAAATTCTATCACAAAGGAAGCACTTGTCGCATGACTAATATCTTGGTCTTTGAATTGGTTTGTATCGCTGTGCTATGTTTCAACTGCATTTAAATGACAGAGAGATTGCCAAACGTTGCAATGTGTCTGGAGGCTGAAAATTGGAAACTTGCATCTCTGCAGCACATGGTGTTCATTTTTAATTGAATAATAATATTTGAAGCAGTGCGACCATAATTATTTGGAACTACGCAGCATTCAGTGGCAGGGAGTGACTGATAAATTTTTCAGTTTATTAATTATTGTAAGCAGGCGCAAAATTTGATATTCCAGTACATTTTTTATTCAGCACCTGCTGGTATGGGTTTGAAATTCTACAATTTACTATTGGCTTCTTGGGTAAAATAAGGAGAATGATACTGCAAGAGAAGACTATATTTCTTCAAATGCCTTCCCCCTCATCCTGAAGGTGCTGACTCTCTCACTGTGGTGTGGTTCCATTGATAGTGGTTGGTTACCAGTGCCATGCCCAAGTGATCATTATATATGTACAAGCCTTGACAATGAGTGCCAAAATGCTACCTGATTGTGGTGGGGATCTATTATCCAATGTCCATGCACACCCATTTCCAGTAGTGATCATTAGATAGTGATTAGGAGTGGGACGCTGGCTGATTTCTCCTCCCATTCCAGGGTAGTAGCACCTATGCTGCTGCATTTACTAAAATCAGCTAACTTAGCATAAACTGGAAATTGAACGTGACCCTACTGATCTGTATGACTCAAACAGAGAGTTTACCCCTTAGCAACCAAGTTGAAAGTTGAGGGAAGGGTTGTCAATGTGAAGCACATACCTCTTATGTATCCAACAGCTTTCTTTCTTAAACTGTTCCTATGTTTGCAGAAATATCATTAGCTGAGTGGATGCTCCTTCATACTTAGGAGATAGACATTTCATCCCAACAGGAGTGAGCAGGAATGATGTTTGAGCCATTTTTACATTGTGTGAGACCTGTGCTAGTGCCTCCATATTCCCGAGGTGCAGTTCTTATGTGGCTAGCTATGTGCCAAATGTAAAAAGGCTGGGACTTGTTAAGACAAGCAGCTTTGAAGACTCGTTTTTTAGTATGCCTTCCAGGCCACCAGTCTTAGTAAGTCGTAACAGTTTTACATTTGGCTTGTGGTCTGCATGACACTCACATTTTGGGAACCTGGTGATACTGGTGGAAAATTAGCGCAATATAAAAGCACCTTTAGGGACTCCTCACAGAGCACGTCCACTAGCTGATATTGATTGCAGCACTGATGTAATTAATGAGCATCAGCCATCCCCCCATAGCACTGTGCTTTTAAGACACAGTCCATGCCTACTAAATAAGTTGTAGTACAAAACTAAGTGGCACATTTTCCTCTGATCATTAATTTAAACAAAGATGTAAACATGAATAAGTGAAAAACTGGGCTGTTGAAGTTAGATTTTCTGAGTCCTCATTTTCCAATGAGCACTTGTGGTGTGCAAAATCTACCCTTTGGTCTGCTGCTATCATTGTGAGTCTTTCTCCCATCATAAAATAGATTGATAGGAAATTAACAAGAAAACAGTTTCCCTTTTAAGAGCTGCTAAGGCTTTGCTGAAGGCTTATTCTAAGAAAATCGAGTATAATTGTGCAGGGAGAATGGGAGAAGGAAATTTAAGTCCTCAATCCACATTTTGAATGAGTGTTATAAGAAGGAAGGACAAGATTTAAGAGTTCTCATCCTAGTTAGTACTGTTGTTTAAAAATAATCTAACTAAATAGCACTATCCAATGACAATACAACATCAGTATGTAATCAACATAATTAAATGATAATATTTTATCAGGTATGAAATGCAGTTTTTATGTGAATTTACATTCTAAAAGTTCATTTATAGCTTGTTTGAAGGAAATGTGTATCTAAATCAATTGTACCAATGTGGCAACCTAATTATAAAATGCAATGATATAATATAGCAATGGGTTGATTGCACCAAATGTGATAGAAATTCTAAACATTTCTACTCTGTTATTTCTTATGCAATATGAAGACAGCCACATTAATTTGAAGAAATCTGAAGTAGTTGATTAACATCTACTTCAAGGGATTGAAAGGAAAATAAGAACTAAAACTAATTTCCTACATTGCAACAGTGACTACACTGCACAAGTACTTAATGGTTGTAAAACACTTTGGCCTGACGTCGTGAAAGGCACTATATAAATGCAAATCTTTCTATTTTGTTCTTTTTAATGATTTAACAATTATCACAAAAAAATACATGGCTCAACTTCTAAGTGAGAGTGGTCATTTTTACACAGCATTAATATGCTAGTCTTAAAGCCCATACAAAAGCTACATAATTAAGACTATTCACACACAAAAGTGTTACAGCTGATCTATTCATATGTATCTTCCAATTCCACATTTCCAATTCATACAATCATATTGTTTATTTCCATCTATTTACTATTTGTAAATAAAACATTTACAAATGGCCAATATACACCAGGCAGAATAAGTTTCCATTGAGATTATGGGATGGGGGAGGAGGAGAGAAACATTGGCCTTTTGAAAAACGTTACATTTAACAGTTAGGCACACTCTAAAGTGGATAGCTTACATTCTTTTATGTCCCCATAAACAAGATTGAATTCTATCAATTGTTAACTTGATGAACATCAATATTTTGGTTCATCCATAATTTAAGTAGAATTGCAGATAATAGAAGAAAAAGCTCAGATCTTCAATTATGAAATGGGCTTGAAACTTGTCTCACAACATTTTTGTGTCATGATAAATATAAGCTTCAAATCTGCTTGCACAGCACTGCACATGTTTGTACAATGATAAAAGCTGATCAGGTAATAAGATTAAATTGATTGATAAGTTTGTAAATTGGGAAATGTCCAAGATTTTTCTAAAATTTATACATATATTATGTATTCAACTTTGCAATGTTTTCAAGTATTGGCAAAAGTGGGTGTACTAATTAATGGCTTACAAGTGACATGTATAGTCAGCAACTTGTTGGCAGTTGAATCTATGATGTATTTGAGGTCTCACTGAACCAAAGGCTTCCAGTACAATTATACACCTGTTGGCTCAATGGCATGTACTGAGATTTAACTTACTCTTAATTAACTGAATTAGGTGAGATTCACATATCATCAAAATAGATCTTGACAGTTAGAGTCTCAACATCATTCTTTTTGTGAAGCAGGAGCATTACATCCTTTCACGCTGCTCCTACCTCTTTTTCCAATGAGATATGGCCTGTAGCTCTGCCCCAATGACCCATCCAGCCCTCCGCTCCAGAAATTCTCTGTGGAAGGGTGACTCCAAAATGTTTTCAAAACACTAGGAACTGAGAACAATGGACGTTTGATTTCTGGAAACAATGAGGGACGGTTTCCTACATTTCCTGTTCTCTACCCTTCAATTTCAAGGTTTCATCATATTCAACCACTCCTGAGATTCTGATGTGACAGCAGCCCTATCTATATAGATATCCAACCTTCCGTCCTGAGGGGCGATTGAGAAATTTGCTCCCAAAGAGGAATACTCGAGCTTTTATGGCAGATAGTTCATAGTACAAAAGTACACAAGAGCTGAATGTCAGAGGAGGGGTGAGAGTCGCTACCCTCCACATCAAGATGGCATTTGACCAAATATGGTACCAAGCAGTCCTGGTAAAATTGAGGTCAATGAGGGTCAATGAGAAAACCTTCCAATCTATTAGCTCCTCCAGAGCAACAGCAATACCCAAAAGGGGAATTGACCACTAGTTCTCGCAGATACAAAAATTTCCATAAGCATTTGCCTGCTTCACTCTAATTCCACAAGTAATTCAGAAGGCTTGAGCAAAGAGGATGACCCAAATACTTATAACCTCTTATCGGACATGCTATATATCATTTTTGGACGTTCCTTCCCTTGCCCAGGATTTTTTTCACCCACCTTCAGGGTTGAATTTTTCACTCGGTCCAGGCTCGTTCCATTTGATGACCTGGCTATTGAGAGGCACCATTTGATACTAGCAGGTGGGCACAGAGCACCACAAATGCAGCCTGACCTGCCTGGCATCACTCTGCAGCACATCCTCTTCTTCCAAACATGTCCGAGAGGAAGATTCCCACTGGGAGATCCATTGGTGCCAGTAATGGTGCTGGGGGCAAAAAATAAATAATTTATAACAACTAGCACAAATGCTCGTGAGAGGTCAGAAGGAAAAAAAACAAAAATAAAATCCAAAATGCCCTAAAACCACATACCCTTGCATCATTGGGCCCTTTAAATGTACTGCCACCTGACCTCTCACTCCCAAATAACCTTGAAGGCCTGGTTTCCTGGACATTGCTATACTCTGGATGTCCTGCACCCCGTTCATTAGGAAATTGTGCACATTATTCCCTGCCCCCATTTACATAGTGAAGCTCTCACTTGTGTCAGACAGGACTTTCCACTGCTGCTTCAATCCCAACCATAAACTTCAATAGGGTGAATTGGCAGAGAGTTGAACTCTACTGAATTTTGCACTTCATTAGGCCTCATTCGCACCCATTTTCAGGGCATAGCAGAAACTTAAATTAGTCCAAGTACATCCAGGAAATTGACTCAAAGTTTAGTTTAGTTCAGCTATGATACACGTCGCACCTTTTCAGTTTTTTATTCTCCTATACAGTTAGCATTGCCTGATGGCACACTTTGTGAAAGGGGCATGGAAGACAAAAATTCCCATGAAATTTGCAGCTCTATATTGGGATCTAAACCTGGCGTTACCTCAATTTATGTCGACCCTATCTAAACCAAAGCCACTTTTATGGGAACAGTTCTTCAGTAGACAGTTTGCTTCCTTTTAACTTTGGTACCTATCAGAAGACAAGAAATTTGCAGGTGCTTCCCCAGAGGGCGGGAAAGAAAATAACAGAATAACTCACCCTAGAGCAGCTCTCACATACCTCTCTGCATCTGGTTCAAGAGTAACATTGGTAGAGATGTGGTAGTAGGCCAACAGTTTGTGAATGCTGAATGATAGGCCAAAACCTTAAATATATGGTGAAAGTAAAATTTATTAAAAAGTGTAGCAATTTTTTTTAGAAGTAAAACAGAGGGGGGAGTTTTAATCCCCTACAACGGGTGGGACAGTGGCGGGGGGTAGGTTAAAATTTCAAATATCTGAAACCCGACTCTAACCCGTCTCAAAAGCACCCACTTCCGAATGGAGGCAGCCGACTAACCTGCTCTTGAGAGGCGGGTCAGTAATTTAAATATGTTAATGAGGCTGTGTGTCTCAGATTTTCGCAGACTTTTACATTTAACAGCTGTGGGCCGAGTTTCCCAGGGCTCGGGAAACCCGACAACTGAAGGGAGGTGAGCATAGCTGGATCCATCGGGTTAGCACTTTTTATAGCACTGCTTGTGGGCCAGGAGTGCTTCCTCCTGGACACCACCCCCCAAGCATACCTGCCGCGATCGGCATCCCTCCCCGCGATCCTTCGATCCCCCTGCGATCTGAAAACCCCCCCGATCTCCAGGCCGACCCGTGATCTGAAGTCCCCTCAACCCGTGATTGGAAACCCCCCGACCCGCAATCTCTCTCCCCTCCCCCATAATCTCTCTCATTTCCGCCCCACCCCCCCACCCTCAGCTCCCTGGCTGTGGCCATCCAGCGCATGCCTTCCCTCCCAACAGCCAGCCAGCCAGCCAGCCTCTCAATCTGGACAGCTGCCAGCCGGAAAACGGAGACAAAGAATTCAAATGAGATCCTGCCGTTAAATTCAACAGGACCTCCACGTTACTCCCATTTCAGGGATTCCCGGCCGCTACAACCAGCCCCTCACGCTCCCTCCCACCTTCCCAGAGTGTTTGATGCTCGTCTAATATGTTCATCTCCTGTATGGTCAAAAACATGGGATCATGAGTTTCCACTGGCAGGATTCTCCGAGATCTTCAGTCAGCACTTGGGTGAACACTAACAATAATGCCTTGAATGATAATTGCAAGCCAGCGCAAACTTGAAACAATTCACACACCTTAAGCAAGTACCACTGACTGCATCTGGTATCAGGTGGAACATTCTATAGTCTGGTAGAGCAATCCAGTCTTCTGCCCCAGCCAGATCCTCCCTCCTTCTTGTATTGCTTTAGGTTGTTATTCAGTGTTAGGTGAAGGCCAATAAATGGATAGAAGAGGTAGATCTACTTTATAAAAAGGGTACGGTTCTTATCTTTGAGGTATTAGCACTCATTCAAATAAAGTTAACCAAATATGTACCACATACTCCCTCCCCTAACACCTCTCTGGACATAGGTAGTCCTGTGTCTTTCTCATTGTTTTTGCTTATCCATATTTATTTCACTTGGTTCTTAGAACTATTAGACGGTACTTAAAAATGGATCAACATTTATATTATAACTAGTTTCTCAAATTTGAATTAGTTAAGAAAAAAAATTCTAAGCTTTCTGAGATGAGTTTATAGATGAGTATATTAAATTTAGATGAATCTCACCTTTGTGCTCTGTGCTGCTATTTCCTAAGGTGTAAAACAAACTGGAGCTGGACACGTGTGGTGACATTATTATCTCTCTGCAAGACCAGAATCACAAGATACCAATAGACAGAAATTTGTTATAAGACTAGCAATCTTCTTAGCTGGTTGTCTTACTGGATTGCCAAGTTATTCAATGGACAATGGTTTAATCCAAGAAGAAAGACTGCTGCACTCAAGGTGAGTAATCTATCTTTTCATTCAGTAGCAGAGTTAAAGCATGGTGTTCTATTCCATTTTTAAAGGCAATCGAACAGGGAAAAAAGATGGAAAATATTAAAATATTGAATCAAGGACACTCATGGCTTACTATGTTTCAATTACAGAGTTGAAATGGAGTATTATAATATTTTTTCATATAAAAATTTTATATCAAGAAGCCAATCATTACAAATAAACATATTACAAACCAAGACAGGAAAATGACCAGATATTTAACAATTAAAGGCCAAAATAGAAACATTTTTAAAAATGCTTTTACAAAAGAGAAAAATTATACACTTTTTACCAGCAGGAGTCTGTTGTTTTGTGCTTATTTTGCTGATAATGGGCCTGTGAGTGTAATGTCTTTGCTGAATGGAGGACAGGCAGAATGATTGAAGATAACAGATTGAAGGTTGAGTCTTTGTAGAGTGCCCTCAATTTGGCAAAACAGTTGACGCACAACAATCATTACTGCTATCCAATATTCTCCATTTTAGAATTTTTATATCCTTCTTCATTCTTGTACAAACTGTTCTTAAATGAAGACTGCTGTTTCCGCAGCTCCAGCTGTCTGTTCGTTTGAATCGCATTCCGTGAAGGCACCCCAAAAACAATTTCAGCTACACTTCAAAGACATGTTGCAGATACGCCTTCAGCCAATAAGCTTTAAGTGAATTCAGTAAGGTATGATTAAATGATCTCTATTGTTTACCATGTGTTATAATCCAATAGTGATTAATTCTCCAGCAAATAATCTTACCTTTCATCTCATTCTTTTTGTTGTCATCCCTCATTATCAACTGCTCACTTTGTCATTATACATACCTGCAGGTAACCATTAAGTATTGCATTAATTAAGATGCTATCATCAGTGTCTTTTCCATCACACTCCATCAACTGCAATATTTTAGTGAAAACACTTGTCTTTTGTGAATATTTATTTCAGTGCTGAACGTTGTTCAGTTTTAGCCTTGGGACGAGAGAACATGGCCTAATTGTAACAAGAATGTTCCTAAATCCAAACAGCTGCCCTGCACTTCCTTAAATTTTCAGTAATTTGTAACTAACCTGAGGGTCATTCCAGGAAATAAAATGGTATTAGAGAAAGCAAAGGCTACTGGGGTTTTTAAATATTCTCTACCTTCAGGATAACTGATGCCTGCGCACACTCCCACTCACTACCCATCAAAATGAAAGGCACTACCCTAATGCCTCCTAACCAAAGATCATTCATTACATTTCAGATTAGTCATAACTGTGTGTCAGACAAAACCACAGTTTTCTTCAGACAAGAGTTGAATACTGTATAGTTTGGTTTCAACAAAGAATTCAATGTGCGGTTTTTAGTATGTGAAGTAGTTAAGAAGAAATCCTTAAAAAAAAATCACATAGCTTATAATCTTGATATATGATTGCAAACATGTCAGTAATTTTCATTACAAATATAATTTATGACATGATACTGTATATTGTTTGCAATTTGGAAATATTAAAATGACTTTAACCCTTATGACAGTTCACATCTGCTATGATGTTCATACCACATGAGCAAAGGCATGAATGACCTCCTTCGTCCTACACTGTTGCTGATTTAATAAACTATATAGCCAGAATAGGAGAGGTCAAGTCAAAGGAAGTTATGCTCAAATTCTATAGTGCTCTGGTCAGACATACCTTGAGTACTGAATCCAGTCCTAGTCATCACGATACAAGGGAGACATTCAAGCCCTGGAGGCAATTTAAGAGCAGAGCCATAAGGCTGATGCATAATATCATGAGATCTATGTTCTTTATAAAGACTGAAGAAACATGGGCTTTTCAGCCTTGAAAGGAGGTGACTTAGGGAAAAGTTAGGTCTCTAGTCCTACAGTCACTGGAACCAAGAAAGTAGGAAAGAGAACTCAAATGTAAAAGAGAAATTTAGGCCTGATGTCAGGGAGTTATTTTTCAAACAAAGATCCTGGAATCATTTAAGAAACAATTAGATGCCATGATAGAGAACTGCAGGGTTTTTCTGGATGGATGAATTAATCTGGGCCAAATGCCCATCCTCATGTCTATTTATCTTGTGAATACTGATCAAGGTTTCAGTTTTTAAAAAATGGACCAATCAGGCAAGTACAATATTCCAAATAATGTGTCTCGCGTGGAGTTTTAAAAAAAAACTATTTCATTCTTTTCTTATAATCACTACAAGAAGCAGAAGCAATATTAGTATCCATGGTAGAAAAATGGTTATGGTTACAAAATGATTTTTTCCAAAATAAACCATCTGTTTACATAATCACAGCACAGAGTTGTGTTTTTGAGGAATAATAGTTACCTTTTTTGTGACCTCTTTTCTAATCTAATTTTCTTTTATTTGTAAACTATCCCCCATCTGCACATCTTTTGTTCATCATGTTTTGGCACTTCTATTGCTGAGAAGACAGAAAAACAATTGACTCCTAGCCACCTTTATTACCCCCCTATAGCTAAGCACCAGAGACCACCCAGGTGTGACTCTCCCCTCCAATTTTCCTTTCCCCTGCAGCCTCTGTTTGATGTGGCTCAGACTAGGAACTAAACCTGGGCCCCGATTTTCAAAGGAAATTGCGGGTGCGTTGGGGGCAGGGGGGATGCGAAAATCGGTGAAACCCCAAGTGGGTGAGGAAGCTGGCCCCAACCCGCCGACTTCCAGGTTTCCCACAGATGCACTTGTGTGTGAATGCGCTTCCCGAATGTGGAAGTCCTGCCGGCAATTAAAGCCGGCGGGATGATAGATAAAGAACCAAATGTATCTCATTGAGGTACTTAAGGTACTTTATTTCTGATATAGTAGATAGTTAAAATGATTTTAAACTTACCTGGGCGGCTTTCCCATGGTTTCCGATTCACGCCAGGCGTGAAGGGCTGGATCAGGCAAAAATAAACAAAATAAATTAAATAAAAAACCATTGGGCAAAGTTAAAAAACAAAATAAACCTACATTTCCACCCTGCTCTGATGCCCGATGTCTCCCTCTCCAACGTCCCCCTCTCCCCCTGATGTCTCTCTCTCTCTCCAATGTCCCTCTCAGCCCCCAATGTCTTCCTCTCCGATGTCCCTCTCAGCCTCCGATGTCTCCCTCTCCGATGTCCCTCTCAGCCCCCCCAATCTTCCCTTCTCCCTCCCCGATCTTCCCCCTTCACCCCCCGATCTTCCACTCTCCCCCCCGATCTTCCCCTTCCCCCCAAAAACGTCCCCTCTCCCCCCGATCTTCTTCTCTCCCCCCTGATCTTCCACCCCCCCCCCCCCCGATCTTCCCCTCTCCCCCACGCACAACGATCTTCAGCGCTCTCCACTCTCTGTTCCAGTGCCAGATGACGTCTCTATCTCTTTCTTTCTTTCCGCCCCCACCCCCCTCCCTCGGCGTTGCAGCTCCTGTCTGCAGCCAGCAACTTACAACTTTAATCACCATCAATTACATCACGATCGTGTCAGAAAAGGTAAGTTTTTTTAATTCGGGTTTGCCACACGCACCCTCACCACCGCCCCCCCACCACCCCGGTGGCATCCTGCCACCATTTCAAAATTGAGCCCTCAGTGTAGATTGAACTTATGTTTGTTCCCTGTTCCGTTCTGATTGTCAGCACGCCAATACTTAGCGCCCAATATTTACATTTTCAAGTTAATTAATTGTGCTCTTTTAACCAGATAACAATTTAACCGGCCATTATCTAATTGTATGGACATCAGCCAAAATTTGCAGAAAAATAATTAATCACATACCACAAGATGTTATAGATCATAAGAATTTATGACATGCAATATTTTCATCTGGATAGGTAAGAAATGTCAGATCAAGGCAGAGACAAAGTTGAGAGTTAAATCACTTAAAAACATAAGTGCATCACAACTTATATTGTTCCATACTTCAAAAACATTAGAAATTGTCCTTTTGATGCTATTTAATATAATGTAGATGTTTAATGTATGAAAGTAATTTTGTCATTCTTTAACCTATGCAATTAAGAAAAACTTTCTACAAAGTTGCATCACAGATATAAACACCACAAATAAAAAGATCCATTTATCCTATTTGGAACATGGTTATGTGATTAACTAATTGAGCATGCTCTCTATCCCATGATCCATTAGGTCACGCTCCGGTGTAATGTAATGAAGACATAATATTCAGCTGCTTCTGGTATACTTGTGCTATCACCATAATGTTGAGGCTGCATTGCAGCACATGTGGAACAGTGTAAGTGTTATTTTCTTGTGCTATTCATATCATTTTCTTGTGCTATTCATATCATTGATAGTTACAATCAAAGTGCACAGTGTTTATTGGGGAGAAATAGTAACTGTTTCCAGCAAAACTATTTTTATCTATAAAATTCATTCTTTCACACTGAAAACTAATTTGCCCTTGGCAAATTAGTGAACTCCGGCATTGGAGCCTATCTATTAAACACCTGACTATGGAGCCAGAAACAAATACATTCTTACCAAGATGTTCATAATATTTTATTTCTACCACCACATTGATGCCTCATACTTACTCCATTTAGCCTGATAAATACTATAGGGTATGATATGCATTACAGCTGTGTTTTAAACTGACCTTCCTGTGGCAGCTATAAACAACCGATTACAAACAGCAAAGGAGCCTCTGGTTAATTCTCTCCCTCTCACTCTCCTGCTCTCTCACACTTCTCTGCTCTCTCTCACATTCCCATTCTTCTCGTCGTAACTTGTTGCATGATGATGAAAACTTGTCTTGTTCCTTTCCACTTCTCCATGATGGATGCACTGCCCAGCCTCCTAACATTGCTTCTAGCCGCATAACTGCGTCACAGTGCAATCAAATACACATTGCTACCTTTTACAAAGGTTAGTCCCCACTTAATAATTTAAATTTGTCACAATCAATTTAATAAACCAGTGAAATAATTGAACTTATGGTGTCAATGAAGTGCATATGGGAATGATTTCTGCTTCTGGTTCTAAAAACATTAATAACCTTATTTTTCTGGTTTAGTAACACTAAAATTCTTCAATGTGAAATATTTAATCACTTTGGCATTAAAGTCAATGGCAGAAACCAAGTCAATCCCAATTCATCTTCTATCAAGCCAGTTTTATATTCGTTTAAGGACTTGGCTATTTAGTTATCTATGACCTAGAGAGGAGCTTCTAACCACAGATCCGCTCCGTCATCACGACTGCCTACTTCCTCCTCCGTAACATCGCCCATCTCCACCCCAGCCTCACCTCTTCTATTGCTGAAACCCTCATCCATAGTACCATAGAATCATAGAATGGTTACAGCACAGAAGTAGGTTATTCGGCCCATCGAGCCTATGCCAGCTCTTTGTTAAAGCAATTCTGTTAGTCCCATCCCCCCGCTCTTTCCACGTAGCCCTGCAAATTTTTTCCTTCAAGTATTTGTCCAATTCCTTTTTGAAAGCCACGATTGAATCTGCTTCCACCAGCCTTTCAGGCAGTGCATTCCAGATCATAGCTACTCGCTGCAAAAAAAAGTTTTTCCTCATGTCGCCTTTGGTTCTTTTGCCAATCACCTTAAATCTGTGTCCTCTGGTTCTCGGCCCTTCCGTCAAAGGAAACAGTTTCTCTTTATTTACTTTATCTAAACCCTTCACAATTTTGAACACTTCGATCAAATCTCCTCTCAACCTTCTCTGCTCTAAGGAGAACAACCCCAGCTTCTCCAGTCTATCCACGTAACTGAAGTCCCTCATCCCTGGAACCATTCTAGTAAATCTTTTCTGCACCATCTCTAAGGCCTTCACATCCTTCCTAAGATGCAGTGCCCAGAATTGGACACAATACTCCAGTTGTGATCAAACCAGTGTTTTATGACGGTTCAACATAACTTCCTTATCTTTGTTACCTCTAGACTTGACTATTACAATGCTCTCCTGGTCAGCCTCCCATCTTCCACCCTCCATACACATCCAACACTCAGCTGCCCGTATCCTAACTCGCACCAAGTCCCGTTCACCATAGCCCCTGTGCTCGCTGACCTACATTGGTCTCGGGTCTGAGAACGTCTCGATTTTAAAATTCTCATCCTTGTTTTCAAATCCCTCAATGGCCTCACCCCTCCCTATCTCTGGAACCTCCTCTAGCCCTACAACTCTCTGAGATCTCTACGCTCATCCAATTCTTGTCCAACTCCTCCAACGTTGGTCTCCTAGAGGCTGAGACAGGAGAAATTGTAATGGGGAATCAGGAAATGGCAGATGCGATAAACAAATATTTTGTATCTGTCTTCACAGTAGAAGACACAAAAAGCATTACCAGAAATAGTGCGGAACCAAGGGGCTAATGAGAGTGAGTAATTATTATCAGTAGAGAAAAAGTACTTGAGAAACTAATGGGTCTAAAAGCCAATAAATCCCCTGGACCTGATGGCCTACATCCGAGGGTTCTAAAAGAGGTGGCTGCAGAGATAGCGGATGCATTGGTTATGAACTTCCAAAATTGCCTTGATTCTAGAACGGTCCTGTGGATTGGATGGTAGCAAATGTAATACCGTTATTCAAGAAAGGAGGGAGAGAGAAAACAGGGAACTACAGGCCAGTTAGCCTGACATCAGTCATCGGGAAAATGCTGGAATCCATTATTAAGGAAGTGGTAACAGGGCACTTACAACATCATAATATGATTAGGCAGAGTCGACATGGTTTTATGAAAGGAAAATTGTGTTTGACAAATTTATTAGAGTTTTTTGAGGATGTAACAAACAGGATAGATAAAAGAGAACTAGTGGATATAGTATGTTTGTATTTTCAAAAGGCATTTGATAAGGTGCCACATAAAAGGTTGTTACACAAGATAAGGGCTCATGGGGTTGGGGGTAACATATTAGCATGGATAGAGGATTAGTTAACAACAAAAAACAGAGAGTAGGGATAAACGGGTCATTTTCAGGTTAGCAGGCTGTAACTAGTGGGGTACCGCAAGGATCGGTGCTTGGGCCTCAGCTATTTACAATCTATATTAATGACTTGGATGAAGGGACCGAGTGTAATGTATCCAGATTTGCTGACGATACAAAGCTAGGTGGGAAAATAAGCTGTGAGGAGGACACATAGGACTCGATTTTGAAACGAAAGTGCGAGTGCATTGGGGGCGGCGGGGGGGGGGGCGAAGAAAATCAGGATTTCCAGGAGCGAGCAAAAATCCCGGCTCTAACATGTCTAAGAACACGCGCGACCCAGAGTCATCTGGGTGTGTGCATCCTTCCCGAAATTTAAAGCAGTAATTCAAGTACTTAAAGAACTTGAAATGTACATAAATCTAATTAAGAATGAAGGCAAGTGATTTCAACGCTGCCTCAACGTGTTTCCCGTGCTGTGTGAAACACGCCATGGGGATCGAGTTATGTTTCAGCCGGCAGCCATTTGGACATTTGAATCCCTGTTTGACAGATGGGGATAAAAGGTCAGTTATTGCAGCAGGGCACTCACTTCTCTCAGACAAACTTTTGGCTGGGAGATCTTGGTGTTTAGACTGAAAATTCTTGGTTTCCACTCAGAATTGTTCTGTTTACACATATTTACCAACTTTTCAGACCCCCTCAAACTGACACCATCAGGATGGGGGGGGGGGGGGGGGGGCAGGGGGGTGCGTGATGCCTGCATTCAGGAGTACACTCAAGGAGGAGGAGCATCACCATCCTCGCCAGGCACAACATGCAATACCGCCACTTGTAGCTCCACAACACAGTGCTGCGCCACAGGCACTTGCACAAGAGCATGGAGAGGAACAAGAAAGGGACCGATGTCGCAGGAGGCACTACCCTTGTCAGAGGGTCTACAGGCCGAGGCTCAGCTTCCTGGACCTCTCTGAGGAGCAGTGCATATGGAGGCTGAGAATCAGTCGCCAGGTGGTCACAGACATCTGCAGCCTCCTTCATGCCGAGCTGCTCCCGGCCTGGGCCTGGTGGCATCTCATTACCCGTCGCAGTTAAAGTGACCACTGCCCTCAACTTCTTCATTCCAGGGTGCCACCGGTGACATCGCCGGGGTCTCTCAGCGAACATCCCGATTTCTGACCTCATGATGGAGGGAAGGTCATTGATGAAGCAGCTGAAGATGGTTGGGCCTAGGACACTGCCCTGAGGAACTCCTGCAGCAATGTCCTGGGGCTGAGATGATTGGCCTCCAACAACCACTATCATCTTCCTTTGTGCTAGGTATGACTCCAGCCACTGGAGAGTTTTCCCCCTGATTCCCATTGACTTCAATTTTATTAGGACTCCTTGGTGCCACACTCGGTCAAATGCTGCCTTGATGTCAAGTGCAGTCACTCTCACCTCACCTCTGGAATTCAGCTCTTTTGTCCATGTTTGGACCAAGGCTGTAATGAGGTCTGGTGCTGAGTGGTCCTGGCGGAACCCAAACTGAGCATCGGTGAGCAGGTTATTGGTGAGTAAGTGCCACTTGATAGCACTGTCGAGCACTGATCCAGATGTGAACCAGATGGGTTTTTACGACAATTTTAGACTCTTCAATGCATAGCTTCCAAGATGATGTCGAAGGGAGGGTTTGATTCCAAGGCCAATGGGACCAGCGTGCAAAAGCAGTCAATCAAACAGGGAAATGGATAAGTACATAAAAAGGAATAATACAAATGGACACAGAGAAAGGGCAGCGAAATGGGTTCCCCTGAAATTCTGGCACTGACACAGGAATAATGATATCAATGGTAATAGCAAAGCTTTCTATAAGTACATCTTGAAAAGGAGACTGGTAAAGAAGGTACTGAGCCCATTAAAACAGATTTAGCTATGACAATAGTAGAGGATAAGGATATGCCAACAGTGCTAAATGAATATTTTCCTTCAGTTTTTATAGTGAAGGAGTATACAATGTCTGACATACAGGGAAGACTAGAGATTAGTGCAGGGGAGAAATGCATAGGTATTAATAAAAACAAAAAAATTTTAACAGATAAAATAATGGGAATGAAGCCGGATGAGCTTGTAGATCCAGACGGTTTCCACCCAAGGTTATTAAAAGATATGTATGTGGAAACTGAAGATGAATTAGTTAGAATCTTCCAAAGCTCGCTAGATTTACAGATGGTAAAAGAAGATAACTAGCATTGACCTTTTTTCAAAGAAGAGGCACAGGTCAATGGGTTTAACATCAGTAATAGCAAAATTGCTAAAATCCATCATCCTGCAGGTGCAAAAAGGTATCAAAAAGGCTAATGGGCTGTTGGGCATCATTACAAGACATTTAGAATAAAAAAGCAATTATACGGAGTGTTGATCAGACTTCATTTGGAACACAATGTTCAGTTTTGAGCGCTATACCTTAGGAAGAATATATTAGCTTTGGAGAAAGTCCAGCAAAGAACGAAAGCAATTTACAGGATAAATGGGGAAAAACTTTTCCCTCTTGTAGGGAAATCCATAACAGTGGGATATAATGTTAGAATTCGAGCTAAACTAGTTAAAAGTGAATCCAGGGAAGAAAAGTTTTTCACACTAAGGATTGTGAGAATCCAGAACACATTGCCCCAGAAGGCCATTGATGAAATGTCAATTGAGATGTTTAAAAGGAGATGGATACTTACTTGGGAACTCAGGATATTCAGGGATATGAAGGCAGAGTTACACTCCCAAAACACTGGTAAGAGCATTGGGCTATAGTGTTATAGCCCTATCTCCAAACTGTGTTCCCATCTGGCAAGGCTTCACTCTACCTTGTTGAATTTGCCCTTTGAAAAAAAAACAGGCAACTGGGATTAAAAAGATAGAGTTGCCATAGTTAATTAAAATAGTGAATCGGGCTCAATGGGTCAAATGGACTATTTCTTTTCCTAGCACCTGAGAAAGAAAGAAGAAATCATTTGCATTTATATAGCACCTTTCATATCCTCAGAGTGCCTCAAAACATTTCACGGCAAATGAATTTACTTTTGAAGGATAATCTCTGTTGTTATGTGACAAATGTGACACCCAATTTATGCACCGCAAGGTCTCACAAACAACAAATGAATGAATGACCATATTAGCAATTTTTGGTGGTATTGGTGGAGGGACATCAGGAGAACTCCCTACCCTTTGAATAATGCCATTCATCCAGCTTGATAATTAATTTGTGATTTTGTTCCTATGAAATTTAAGGACAGCTGACTTGCAGAACAGATTTTCAATAATCTGTGATTGAAGTATCTTCCACACATTATCTAATAAACAAGAGCTTAATTCCCAGTCTTTTAACAGATTTTAAAACCTTCCTTATTATCACAGCTGAAACTGTTTCAGCATGCACATCAAATAGGCACATCCCAAGAACCTTTGCACTCTTCCTTATCAGTGGCACAATCTCATTTGCATATTTTGCCACTGTTGCTGATAATGTGTGCCAGTTGATTAATGTGCTTTGATGTAAAGATACCTGGCATAAACATTTGACTTTTTGATCAATATCTCGTAAGGAAAGTGTCTTTCATTTGGTGTACTAAAAAGCAGAAAGGCCCATGATTAATGTAAGTGAATGCTTAGGGTCAGTCAACGCCACAATTTCTGCTCCTGATTCCATACCAGAGTAAAGAGAGGTCAAACTGGCGTAGATAAATCATTAGGAATTTATTCCAGGTCCGTACTGGTCTTAACAATGTCTTTGTTCTGAATCACTTTCCTACCTCTTGAGCGCGGCAGCTTCTATCCTGTCCCAGATTTGTTTATTCTTGGCGCATTCTAACTCTTTGCCATATTTCTTTCTACGTCTGCTTCACATCTTTGGAATGTCTGTACTTTAACTTATTTCCATCATTTGGACCAGTTCAGTGTAAAATTGATTCAGTTCAATTTTTGAACACATCTGAGCTGATTTAAATTGATTTTTATGGATCTTTGATCTATAAAGAGAAATCCGATGAGTGCTACAGGAGGTGGAAGGGGGTAGTTCAATAAAGGTCATCTAGAAATGCAACTAAGGTCAAGAAAACAGTGCTGGTCAATAGGTATTTATAATATCTCCATAAAAGATGCATTTAGTGGTACATTTTAATCTAATAAGTACATTTTACCTTTCTGAATCATGGTCTGGAGTCATGTTAGCATGATAGAAGTGACTGAAGGGATACAAATAGTCTCTGAGCACTCTGTAAATTAATCTTTTTATAGCCCCCCAAAGTCTGTGTACTTTGAGTTGTCAGAAACATTCTGAAAGTATAACCAGCCATTGTACAAAATGTAGGTGCCTGATTGTAATTTTAGTAAGGAATGTATATGAATGGTTGCCTCCACCCTCATCCTTTGTCCACTGTCAAGGCTGCAGGTGTAGGTAGGTATTTTTGTGCAGAAAGCCTGGACTAAGTATGAAGACCTTTTTTTTAAATGGTGAGTGGTGAACCATGTCAAAGAATGAAGCCAATGTAAACTTGGCTGTTGCAGACACATTGGGAATGAAATTGGTCTTCGGTGATGGAGCAAAGCGGGTGATAGCAAACCGGCAGACCATTTTACATAGAAGTTTTGTGCTACCGCCGAGGAACAATTTCAACATCATTATGTCAGAATTTAGCTTTCGGCCCAAAAACTCACCTATGATCCAGTTTTCTTGAAAAAATAATAAAAATGACTAAAATCATAGGAATATAAGTATCCAGTAAATAATGAAGCTATCATTCATGTAATAACATTTTTGTAGTCATCAAGTCATAAGTTTTATGGGACAATAGCTCCTTGACCTGCCAACTAAACTTTTGTATTAAACTTAAAGAAACTATCCAAATAAACATTGTAGTAAAATGGCTTCAGGCCTGTGGAATGATACTAAAGAGTTGCTTTTTATTAAATATCTTGCACCTTCTTTTTAAATTCCCATTGCTTTTCGCATAAACCTTGGGTCCTTTCAAGTCACCCCTGTTTCCACACTGGGAGGGTCACAGGAGACCTATTCACAGGCCGATTCCAAAGCCAATCTGCAACCGAGAGCCAAGAATTACACAAGAGTTGTGCAAAGTTGACATGCGTTCTGAGTTTCCTCTCCTCTGAAATGCGCCTTCTTTGTGATCAACATTTAACCTGTATGGCCCAGTTGTGCTTGGAAACTCATCTTATGGGGAGTCATAGAGGAGAAACAATGTCCTAGTATGCCGCATTGCAGTGTATCAGCATGATAGCATACTGCAAAAGTTCCATGAAGCACCTTCCCAGCTCACATTCACAATTCACCCTGTGAAAAACCATGAAGAAGACGCATGTTCTACTGCTCTGTGATGCAGCACATCAACACACTAGTGATATTGAACCAGTGGAGCTGTTAGAGAATTGTTTTAAATGGATCACTAGCTAACACAAATTCAACTATAGTGTACAAGGCATGTATTCAGTCCTTTACTGTTTCTTTGTTGTATTAATGACCTAGAAAACTTTACAGTCGTTCAAAAGTTAATTTATATACAGATGTGCATTCCAAATTGAATTATATACAGATGATTTAGTTGTATTTTAGACACAGAATCTGTGAAGACCATTGAAAAGAGTTTAAGTAAGGATATGGCTAAAGTTTCGCAGTGGGTTGAATGTGACACTAAATATACAGATAAAAGAAAATCATTACTAATCGGATCCAATCAGCACCATGCCAGGGTTGATAACATTCTCTGTAAGTGGAAATAGTGGATTCAATCAAATATCAAGGGATACACCTAGATAATACACTTTCTTTTAAATCACACTATTCAAATTAACCGGCAAAATTGGTTTTTCTTTAAGTGTTTAGCCACTGCCTTGTACAAAAGATAGCTTTGATGACACAATGCTCAAACCCATCTTCACTTAAACTACGCTCTGTGGACATATAAGTAAAATATAAACTATTGACTGCAAACGCACAATTGTTCTATAAAATGAAACATGCAGAATAGTGCGGATTGGTGATCCCTTTGCTTCCAGACAACATATATTTCCACAATAACAATAACAACAACTATCTCTAAAACATAAATCTTTATTTAGCCACAGTGATTGACTATTATTTAAATGGTTTCATCACAGACTAGGAAAATCCCAGCCTCTGGCAAATTTGCATACTTCTCAAACTAGGCAGAACAACAATGAATTTTTTTGCATCCCTAAATTTTGAACCAAACCATGCCAAAATATCCTTTACGCAACTCACTTTTGCAACAATATCAAGCAGCTCCCAACCTAACATTAAATGGATGGTTTTACAATACTTTGAAACTCTAGCCACATAGCAGCTTACACTTTGAAAAGCAACATTCCTGATTAATCGCAGTGATCAGTGTAATTGCATGTATTGTTCCATCTTTAAGTAGCAGTTACACTATAAGAACTTCATTTAAGTATAAACCTATTGTGAATAAGCTTTCAGGCATAGTAAGCAATTTTGTAAGAAATTGTATTTTAATAAGTAAATGACTATTGGAATTTCCCTGAGGAATGACATCATACACCATGTATGTCAGTTAAATGTATGATATAGTTGGCAACATTATTGCCAATTATGAACTCCAAGGAACATAAATATGGGAGTCCCTTTTATACGTAGCTTGTGCCAGTGGAAATTGCATTTTGCAATAGTTACTGATGAAAGTGCAGATTTGGGTTGGCACCAGAAAAAAATAAAGCAATTATATTAAGGTTGATAGTGCCAGTGATAATGAATACTGCCACAATGTATTTAAAAGGATTTTCAGTAAGAATCAGTATTGATGGGTACAGCCAATATTTGATGAGACAAAGGTTTTACAGAGTTGTAACTAAGCAATTGTGCCACAAATTGTTTTCATTTTAATTTAAACTAAACCAATAGCTGAAAGGCTGAGACAAAATAAAACTGTTAGAAGAAGAATGCCGAGGGATCGGTTTCTTTCTTGTACCTTCCCAGTGCTCAAAACAAAATATAGGCAGAGACATGCAGAGCAAAGCAATACAGGTCAAAGTACATTAAACAAATATTTACATGATCTTAAACTCTATTACAAGACACTTTGCAGAACTTACTATCGTGCCTCATATGATTATATCATTACATCAACAATCTTGCCTAATAAACCTGAGAACAAGTGTCACCTTGGGATTAGGCACTTTGGCTTTCCAGTACTATTTTCAAATCTACTCAGGTCTTATGGATATTCTGTGTTTTCTTTCAGTATTTGTTGCCTTCTTTCCTCTATGGTCTCTCTCTCTCTTTACTTAATTAGGCATAAGAGTGTGGTTAAGAACAACTGTCGATTGCCACTGAATGGATTTTATTCTGTTGATCAAACAGACTCATGGAAAATAGGCATTTTCTTATTTAGCCACTGCACAGAGCAAAATGGAAGTGGTAAACAAGAGTACATAATCTGAAGGAAATTGAAGAATATAAAATAGTATTATCAGCAAAACAGTAGATAAGGATGGATGATGAGTAGAGAAGATAATTGAAGCAGGAAGAAAATGGAAAAGAAGAATAATGAAGCAACTCGTGCCAGCCTATAGCAGGACCTGGACAACATCCAGGCTTGAGCTGATAAGTGGCAGGTAACATTATGCCACATTAGTGCCAGACAATGACCATCTCCAACAAGAGAGGGCCAGTCACCAACCCCTTCCTACCAAACTTCAACAGCACCAATGTCACCAACACCCCCACCACCATCAGCATCTTAGGAGGTCACCATTGATCAGAAGGTTAGCTGGACCATATCAACAATTGGCCAGAAGAGCTAGGAAGAGGTGGGTAATATGTGACAAGTGGCTCAGCTCCTGAACCCTCAATGTCTCTCAGCCATCTACAAGGCTCAAGTGAAGAATGTGATGGAATACTCACCACTCACTTCGATAGGTGCAACCACAACAAACTCAAGAAGCACAACACCATTCAAGACAAAGCAGCCTGGTTGATCAGCGCCTCTGCCACTGAACTCAATATCCACTCCCTCTGCTACCGGCACACTGTGGCTACAGTATACACTATCCACAGAATACACTGCAGCTACCCACCAAGCTTACATCAACAGCACCTTGCAGTCCCATGACTTCTATCACCAAGAAGAGCAAGAGCACTAAGATCATGGGAACACCATCACCTCCAAGTTTCCCTCTAAGTCAACACCATCCTGACATGAACATATATTGTCATTCCTTCATTGTTGCTGGGTCAAAATCTGGAAATCCCTACCTAATACAATCATAGGAGCATCATCAGCGCAAGGACAACAGCAGTTCGAGGAGACCACTTTCTCAAGGCCAAGAAGAAAAGAAAGAAAGAACGTGTATTTATATACCACAGGACATCCCAAACGTTTCACAGCCAATGAAGTACTTTTGTATCATAGTCACTATCATGCAGGGAAAGGTGGCAGCCAGTTTGCACACAGTAAGCTCCTACAAACAGCAATGAGATAAATGACCAAATAATCTATTTGTGGTGGTGTAAATTGAGGGATAAGTGTTGGCCAGGATACCGGGAGCACAACCCTGTTCTTTTTCGAATAATGCCATGAGACCTTTTATATCCTCAGTTGAACATCTCAATGAATGACAGTACCTCCAACAATGCAGCGCTCTGTCATATATAATTGCAAATGTTACACCCCTGTTCAAAAAAGAGGAGAGGGATAAACCCGGCAATTACAGGCCAGTCAGCCTAACGTCATGGTGGGGAAACTTTTAGAGACAATAATCCGGGACAAAATTAATTGGCACTTGGAAAAGTATGGGCTAATAAATGAAAGTCAGCACGGATTTGTTAAAAGAAAATCATGTTTAACTAACTTGATTGAGTTCTTTGATGAAGTAACGGAAAGGACTGATGAGGGTAGTATGGTTAATGTTGTGTATATGGACTTTCAAAAGGCATTTGATAAAGTACCACATAATAGACTCATTAGCAAAATTAAAGTCCATAGGATTAAAGGGACAGTGGCAGAATTTTCAGCCAACGTCCCAGACTCTTCCATCACCATCCTTCCATATGTCCTGTCCCACCGGCAGGACAGACCCACCAGAGGTGGTGGTACAGTGGTATACAGTCAGGAGGGAGTGGCCCTGGGAATCCTCAACATTGACTCCGGACCCCATGAAATCACATGGCGTCAGGTCAAACATGGGCAAGGAAACCTCCTGCTGATTACCACCTACCGCCCTCCCTCAGCTGATGAATCAGTTCTCCTCCATGTTGAGCAACACTTGGAGGAAGCACTGAGGGTAGCAAGGGCACAGAATGTATTCTGGGTGGGGGACTTCAATGTCCATCACCAAGAGTGGCTCGGTAGCACCACTACTGACCGAGCTGGTCGAGTCCTGAAGGACACAGCTGCCAGACTGGGCCTGCGGCAGGTGGTGAGCAAACCAGCAAGAGGGAAAAACCTACTTGGCCTCGTCCTCACCAATCTACCTGTCACAGATGCATCTGTCCATGAAAGTACTGGTAGGAGTGACCACCACACAGTCCTTGTGGAAACAAAGTCCCGTCTTCACACTGAGGACACCATCCAATGTGTTGTGTGGCACTACCGCCCTGCTAAATGGGATAGATTCAGAACAGATCTAGCAGCTCAAAACTGGGCATCTAAGGGGGGTTGTGGGCCATCAGCAGCAGCAGAATTGTATTCCAGCACAATGTGTAATCTCATGGCCCGGCATATTCCTCACTCTACTATTACCAACAAGCCAGGGGATCAACCCTAGTTCAATGGGGAGTGTAGAAGAGCATGCCTGGAGCAGCACGAGGCCTACCTAAAAGTGAGGTGCCAACCTGGTGAAGCTACAACACAGGATTACATGCATGCTAAACAGCAGAAGCAACATGCTATAGACAGAGCTAAGTGATTCCACAACCAACAGATCAGATCAAAGCTCTACAGTCCTGCCACATCCAGTCGTGAATGGTGGTGGACAATGAAACAACTAACGGGAGGAGGAGGCTCCGTGAACATCTCCATCCTCAATGATGGCGGAGTCCAGCACGTGAGTGCAAAAGACAAGGCTGAAGCGTTTGCAACCATCTTCAGCCAGAAGTGCCGAGTGGATGATCCATCTCGGCGGCCTCCCGATATCCCCACCATCACAGAAGCCAGTCTTCAGCCAATTCGATTCATTCCACGTGATATCAAGAAAAGGCTGAGTGTACTGGATACAGCAAAGGCTATGGGCCCCGACAACTTCCCGGCTGTAGTGCTGAAGACTTGTGCTCCAGAACTAGCCGTGCCTCCAGCCAAGCTGTTCCAGTACAGCGACAACAATGGTATCTACCCGACAATGTGGAAAACTGCCCAGATATGTCCTGTCCACTAAAAGCAGGACAAATCCAACCCGGCCAATTGCCACCCCATCAGTCTACTCTCAATCATTAACAAAGTGATGGAAGGTGTCGTCAACAGTGCTATCAAGCAGCACTTACTCACCAATAACCTGCTCACCGATGCTCAGTTTGGGATCCGCCAGGGCCACCTGACTCCAGACCTCATTACAGCCTTGGTCAAAACATGGACAAAAGAGCTGAATTCCAGAGATGAGGTGAGAGTGACTGCCCTTGACATCCAGGCAGCATTTGACCGAGTGTGGCACCAAGGAGCCCTAGTAAAATTGAAGTCAATGGGAATCAGGGGGAAAGCTCTCCAGTGGCTGGAGTCATACCTAGCACAAAGGAAGATGGTAGTGGTTGTTGGAGGCCAATCATCTCAGCCCCAAGGCTTTGCTGCAGGAGTTCCTCAGGGCAGTGTCCTAGGCCCAACCATCTCCAGCTGCTTCATCATTGACCTTCCCTCCATCATTAGGTCAGAAATGGGGATGTTCGCTGATGATTGCACAGTGTTCAGTTCCATTCACATCCCCTCAGATAATGAAGCAGTCCATGCCCTCATGCAGCAAGACCTGGACAACAGCAAGAGAGGGGAAGACCCAGGGGAAATTTACAATACAAATAGTACAAACAGTTGTTCAAGAACAAGTGAAAGGGAAAAGCATAGAGCAGCGGAAAGAAAGTGTACGTTAGGCACGACAGATAAAGTAAAAACTAGACGGCGTAAGGCGATTAACCCAGCATCAAAGCTGAAGGTCAGGCTAGGGTGTGTGGCCCAACTAAGAGTTCTATATACAAATGCACGGAGTATACGGAATAAATTAAATGAACTACAGGTTCAAATTCAAATTGGAGGGTATGACATGATAGCTATTACTGAGACATGGCTGCAGGATGGTCAGGATTGGGAACTAAACATACCAGGTTATAAGGTCTACAGGAGAGATAGGGAAAATGGAAGAGGGGGAGGAGTAGCCTTAATGATTAGAGATGAAATCACTTCAATGATAAAGGGGGATATAACGAGAGGTAAGCAGCCAACAGAGACCTTATGGGTTGAATTGAGAAATAGGAAAGGATCTAAGACTATAGTGGGAGTTGTATATAGGAGCCCTGGCAGCAGCTCTGAAGTGCTAGATTGTATAAATGCAAAGATTAGACAAGCGTGTAAGAAAGGCATAGTGGTCTTAATGGGGGACTTCAACCTTCACATAGATTGGGAAATGCAGACTAGCAACTGTCAGAAAGGTAGTGAATTGCTTGAGTGTGTCCGGGATAGTTTTCTACAGCAGTATGTCCGAGAGGCAACAAGGAGGCAAGCCATACTAGATTTAGTGATGAGTAATGAACCAGATTTAGTTAACGGCTTAACTGTGCGTGAACATCTATCCAATAGTGATCATAACATGATCGAGTTCAATGTAGTGTTTGAAAGGGAAAAAAGTGAATCAGCTGCTAAGATTCTAGACTTGAGCAAGGCCGACTTCAATGGGATGAGACAGAGACTGTCCACAGTAAACTGGGCAAATCTGTTAATGGGTAAAACGACTGATGATCAGTGGGAAATGTTTAAAGAAATATTTAACGTGATACAGAATCGGTTTATACCCCTGAGGGGCAAGAACTCTACTTGCCAAAAAAAACAGCCATAGACAATTAAAGGGGTAAGGGACAGTATAAGACATAAGGAAAGGGCATACAAAAAGGCAAAAAATGGCACAGATCCTGGCGAATGGGAAAGATACAAAGATCAACAAAGGGTCACAAAACAGATAGTAAGAGCTACAAAAAGAGAGTATGAAAAGAAACTTGCAAGGGATATCAAAACCAATGCGAAGAACTTTTATAATTATATTAGGAAAAAGAGGGTGGTCAGGAGCAGTGTTGGCCCCTTAAAAACTGAAAGTGGGGATATTGTCATTGACAATGGGGAAATGGTAGACATATTGAACAATTACTTTGCATCAGTATTTACAGTCGATAAAGAGGATAGCATGCCGGAAATCCCAAGAAAACTTATATTGAATCAGGGACAGGGACTCGATAAAATTAACATAAGTAAAGCAACAGTAATGAAGAAAATAATAGCACTAAAGAGTGACAAACCCCCAGGACCAGATGGTTTCCATCCCAGGGTTTTAAAGGAAGTAGGTGAGCACATTGCGAATGCCCTAACTATAATCTTTCAAAGTTCTCTAGATTCAGGAACTGTCCCTCTGGATTGGAAAATTGCACATGTCACTCCGCTTTTTAAGAAAGGAGAGAGAGGGAAACCGGGGAATTATAGACCAGTTAGCCTAACATCTGTGGTGGGGAAAATGCTGGAGTCTATAATTAAGGATAGGGTGACTGAACACCTCGAGAATTTTCAGTTAATCACAGAGAGCCAGCATAGATTTGTGAAAGGTAGGTCGTGCCTGACAAACCTGATTGAATTTTTTGAAGAGGTGACTAAAGTAGTGGACAGGGGAATGTCAATGGATGTTATTTATATGGACTTCCAGAAGGCATTTGATAAGGTCCCGCACAAGAGACTGTTAGCTAAGATAGAAGCCCATGGAATCGAGGGAAAAGTACGGACTTGGTTAGGAAGTTGGCTGAGCGAAAGGCGACAGAAAGTAGGGATAATGGGTAGGTACTCACATTGGCAGGATGTGACTAGTGGTGTCCCGCAGGGATCTGTCTTGGGGCCTCAATTATTCACAATATTTATTAATGACTTAGATGAAGGCATAGAAAGTCTCATATCTAAGTTTGCCAATGACACAAAGATTGGTGGCATTGTAAGCAGTGTAGATGAAAACATGCAATTACAAAGCGATATTGATAGATTAGGTGAATGGGCAAAACTGTGGCAAATGGAATTCAATGTAGACAAATGTGAGGTCATCCACTTTGGATCAAAAAAGGATAGAACAGGGTACTTTCTAAATGGTAAAAAGTTAAAAACAGTGGATGTCCAAAGGCACTTAGGGGTTCAGGTACATAGATCATTGAAGTGCCATGAACAGGTGCAGAAAATAATCAAGAAGGCAAATGGAATGCTGGCCTTTATATCTAGAGGACTAGAATACAAGGGGGCAGACGTTATGCTGCAACTATACAAAACCCTGGTTAGACCGCACCTGGAGTACTGTGAGCAGTTCTGGGCACCGCACCTTCGGAAGGACATATTGGCCTGGGAGGGAGTGCAGCGTAGGTTTACTAGAATGATACCCGGACTTCAAGGGTTAAGTTACGAGGAGAGATTACACAAATTGGGGTTGTATTCTCTAGAGTTTCGAAGGTTAAGGGGTGATCTGATCGAAGTTTATAAGATATTAAGGGGAACAGATAGGGTGGATAGAGAGAAACTATTTCCGCTGGTTGGGGATTTTAGGAGTAGGGGGCACAGTCTAAAAATTAGAGCCAGACCTTTCAGGAGCGAGATTAGAAAACATTTCTACACACAAAGGGTGGTAGAAGTTTGGAACTCTCTTCCGCAAACGGCAATTGATATTGCTCAATTGCTAAATTTAAATGTGAGATAGATAGCTTTTTGGCAACCAAAGGTATTAAGGGATATGGGCCAAAGGCAGGTATATGGAGTTAGATCACAGATCAGCCATGATCTTATCAAATGGCGGAGCAGGCACAAGGGGCTGAATGGCCTACTCCTGTTCCTATGTTCCTATGTTCCCAACTTCCTATCCAGGCTTGGGCTGATAAGTAGCAAGTAACATTTGTGCCAGACAAGTGCCAGGCAATGACCATCTCCAACAAGAGAGAGTCTAACCACCTCCCTTTGACATTCAATGGCATTACCATCACTAAATCCCCCACCATCAACATCCTGGGGGTCACCATTGACCAGAAACTTAAACTGGATCAGCCACATAAATACTGTGGCTACAAGAGTAGGTCAGAGGCTGGGTATTCTGTGGCGAGTGACTCGCCTCCTGACTCCCCAAAGCCTTTCCACCCCTACAAGGCACAATTCAGGAGTGTGATGGAATACTTTCCAATTGCCTGGATGAGTGCAGCTCTAACAACACTCAAGAAGCTTGACACCATCCAGGACAAAGCAGCCCACTTGATTGGCACCCCATCCACCACCTTAAACATTCACTCCCTTCACCATCGGCGCACCATGGCTGCAGTGTGTACCATCTACAGGATGCACTGCAGCAACTCGCCAAGGCTTCTTCGACAGCACCTCCCAAACCCGCGACCTCTACTACCAAGAAGGACAAAGGCAGCAGGCACATGGGAGCAACACCACCTGCATGTTTCCCTCCAAGTCACACACCATCCCGACTTGGAAATATATCGCCGTTCCTTCATCGTCGCTGGGTCAAAATCCTGGAACTCCCTACCCAGCACTGTGGGAGAACCTTCACCACATGGACTGCAGTGATTCAAGAAGGCGGCTCACCACCACCTTCTCAAGGGCAATTAGGGATGGGCAATAAATGCTGGCCTTGCCAGCGACGCACACATCCATGAACAAATGAAAAAAAGTTGGCTAAGGGACAGAAAGCAGAGAGTCGTGATGAATGGTTGTCTTTCACACTTGTCGGAAGTATACCATGGTGTTTGCCAGGGGTCAATATTAGGACCACTGCTCTGGACTTGGTTATACAGGGTATAATTTCAAAGTTTGCAGATGACACGAAACTTGGAAATGTAGTAAACAATGTGGAGGATAGTAACAGACTTCAGGTGGACAGAGACAGACTGGTGAAACGGGCAGATGAAATTTAACACAGGGAAGTGTGAAGTGACACATTTTGGTCGGAAGAATGAGGAGAGGCAATATGAACTACATGGTATAATTTTAAAGTGGGTATAGGAACAGAGAGACCTGGGGATGCACGTACATAAATCTTTGAAGGTGACAGGACAAGTTGAGAAGGCTGTTAAAGAAGCGTATGGGATCCTGGGCTTTATTAATAGAGGCATAGAGTACAAAAGCAAGGAAGTTATGCTAAACCTTGATAAAATACTGGTTAGGCCTCAGCTGGAGTATTGTGTTCAATTCTGGGAACCACACTTTAGAAAGGATATCAAGGCCTTATAGAGGGTGCAAAAGAGATTTACTAGAATAGTACCAGGGATGAGGGACTTTAGTTATGTGGAGAGATTGGAGAAGCTGGGGCTGTTCTCCTTAGAACAGGGAAGCTTAAGAGGAGATTTGATAGAGGTGTTCAAAATCATGAATGATTTTGATAGGGTAAATAAGGAGAAACTGTTTCCAGTGGCAGAAGGGTCAGTAACCAGAGGACACAGATTTAAGGTGATCGGCAAAAGAGCCAGATGCAACATGAGGAAACCTTTTTTTATGCAGTGAGTTGTAATGATCTGGAATGCACTGCCTGAAAGGGTGGTGGAAGCAGATTCAATAGTAACTTTCAAAAGAGAATTCGATATGTACTTGAAGGGAAAAAATTTACAGGGCTATGGGGAAAGAACAGGGGAATTGGATTAATTGGTTAGCTCTTTCAAAGAGCCGGCACAGGCACGATGGGCCAAATGGCCTCCTCCTGTGCTGTGCCTATTATGATACTATGATAAGGACTATATTGTTTAAAAGTTTGCATATTATGTTCTAGAGAGACTGGTTATTGGTTTAAAAAAAGCTATGAGGATAAACTTGGGACCTTGTTCATAACCAACACATATCAGATAACAATGGGTGATCATACGGGTTCTACAATGGATGGGTGATCTGCTCCACGAGATTACTGGTGAAAGTGACAATGTAATCCCGGAATTTTTTATTGGACCAAAGGCCATGCGGTGATTGTGTCACTTTAACAACTCAGCACTGTTGAAATACAAACACAATAACAACAAGATCACCAGTGGGATAAATATTTGTACATTTAAACTCTGCCCAATCAGAGAAAAGGAGAATATGAAATATTCATGAAATGTCCTGCTTCATTTTATTCCTTAAACTCCAACCAGATGATGAGTCTTTCACCTTATTCTCATACAGCAAAATTTTTGCTGGATAAGAAGAGATAACTGGTTAGAATGTCTAATCAGCGAAGTTTATGTATGAATGCTTAACACACTCATACCAGTTTCCTGTATGTACTATTGTTACATCGCCATTAACCCATTTGAAAGAAATAGGTTACAGCTTGGGTAATAATAATACACAGAGGAATGCAGTACGAGTGTTATACATATTTGTATGCGAAGGGTAATAATAATACACAGAGGAATGCAGTACGAGTGTTATACATATTTGTATGCGAACTTCGCTGATCACAAGTACCAGCCAACATGATTTGATACCAAAATGCGAGTTGAACACAAAATCAGCAATTAACTTAGTACCAGCCCTACAGAATAATAAAACAGAACTGATGACTTTTATTGGATTAACTTTATGTTAACGACAAGGACAATGTTTAGATTTAACAGGGTTGATTTTAACTTTCAGCGGTGGCAGAAAACGGGCAGTAGTGGATCGGCCACCAATTATACACCCCGCCCGACTTTTCTTTCCATTAAAGACAACTCTAACTTGTGCATTAAGTGAAATGGGTGGTATACAAATGCTTGAAATACATTTGGACAATCTTTTAAAAACTAGTGCATTATGCTGTTTCTGAAGGAAAAAAATAAGATAATGCTACTCAATTTTACGAAGGATTTTTCACAGGAACATATGGGGGGAAAAAGGATGGTAAAAGACCATCAGGTCCATCCAGCCCACCCAATCCAGACATGGTGCAACCACATGTACCATTGACCTATACCCCCCCCCCCCACCTAATCAGGCAATCTGCAGGGTAAGGCAAAAAAAAACAGGAACAAACGAGGAAAAACATTGAGAAATTCCTTTCCAACTCCTTAAGGCAATCAAGCAAACTCCAGGAGATGGTGGTAACCCATAAATCCTTCTAATCCCAGCTAATCCGTAATTTGTGAAAACGAACAATAAATTTAAATAAAATACATCCTGGGGACTCTGTTTACATGAAATTAATAATGTCAACAAAATCTGCCGTTAGTTTCCACGATTTGTCGACAGCACATAAACATAGACAGCCATTTTGTGACAATTAATTTTCAGAATCTGTCTGCAATGTTACCAAATTCCCTGAGCTTGATAGATAAATAAATAACAAACACACCACACTCTGCCATTGCACCACATAATCCAGTGAACTAGTTTTTAAATTACCAAAGCTAGTCAACAACAACCTTATCCCTACACATTAGCTTCCTGTGAATTGAGTCAAAGCATATTTGTGAAAATCCTACTATTTTTCATTTATTAAAAAAAGATAATTTAAAGCAGCTACACCTTATTGAATAATGCATCACATCTGAATCTTTTACCATTCTTGATCCTTGTGCTGTGTGTAAGCTTTCAAAAACCTCAGAAGAACACCTTTAAGTGAGGAAAGTTTGAGGCAATTATTTGATAACCCCTTTATCACCTAAAGAGACACCCAAGAGGCTTCACAGCTTTGTGTTCTGTGAAAAGCTCAGTTTAGATGATAGCTGCAAAGGCACATTTGTTGTGAATTTCCCACATATGTGCTTCAGAGAATGCAATGAATGATCAAGAATTATGTACACCCATTGAACTTCAAATGGTACAGATCTACGCTGTAAAGCCAGAAATTTATATTTGCTTAGTGTAAAAAACCCAATACTAATCTATGAGCAATATTAACGTCAGAATACAGTAAGTCCTTGCACTGTATGAACTAACTTTGTGGCAATCGTCAGTACAAACTGTGAGGATCACATTCAGTTCACATCATCCTGACCTGAAGTAAATGCCATCAAGTGCAGCTGATGGAATGACTGGTGTGTATTATGCAAAAACCCATTAAAACTACAGCTGTACATTTGGATTCAAATTCAATTTACAATATTTCAAGTAAAAATTCACAACATGAGATAGCACAAATTAATTTACTCCTGGTCTATGAGTGTTTCCCACTCCAGCCTCTCAAGTCTAGTTTCAAACCAGCTGCATAATAAATGGATTTGAAGCAAGTTAGTGTTTGCAATTTGGACCCCACCATATACCCACGTACACAATAAGGATATACACCTAAGTAGGGCCCACTGGGCAATGAGAGGGGCTATACAGGGCCTTATCTGAGGCATACAATCATTCAGCATTTTAACAATGAAACACTAGCATCTATTTAAAAGCAGCCCGCTTGATTGGCACCCCATCCACCACCCTAAACATTCACTCCCTTCACCACCGGTACACTGTGGCTGCAGTGTGTACCATCCACAGGATGCACTGCAGCAACTCGCCAAGGCTTCTTCGACAGCACCTCCCAAACCCGCGATCTCTACCACCTAGAAGGACTAGAGCAGCAGGCACATGAGAACAACACCACCTGCATGTTTCCCTCCAAGTCACACACAATCCCAACTTGGAAATATATCGTCGTTCTTTCATCGTCGCTGGGTCAAAATCCTGGAACTCCCTTCCTAACAGCACTGTGGGAGAACCTTCACCAGACGGACTGCAGCGGTTCAAGAAGGCGGCTCACCACCACCTTCTCAAGGGCAATTAAGGATGGGCAATAAATGCCGGCCTTGCCAGCGACGCCCAATATATACATTGCAATCCAGTTGACACTGACCTCTCCAAATGATCCCCCAAGATCGACAGGCCTTCATTCAGTTCCTACACATTGCGTTGACTGAATTGCCTGGCTTTTTTATGAAGTGGAGGAAGGTTTGCAAATGCTTCTGCTGCTGCCACTTTCTCCACCTCCTGATTGACACAGTCATTTTAAAAGGGAACAGTGAATCACAGAGAAGAAAATGGCTATTCCCTGGAACAATAGGCAAGCAATACCTATTGGGGGATCACATGGCATCATGTTCCTTGTCCCAGGAGTACTCGTGTCAGTTGTCTCTTATCCTGTAATTCATGCTAGCACATTGAAGTCTCTCATCCTAGTTCATTGCTCCCTTCCACCCAACATTAGTACCATCCCTTCCACGAATCCTGACAGATGGTGACTATATGATCTAAAGCCTGCACCAGCCAATTAAAAGAATGCACTGCTCCTGCAGAAGGCAGCGCACAATGCCAGGGAACACCAGGCCACTGGGGGAGAAAATGCACAAATCCACATAAAGGGGAAGCAATGGCAACTAGTTAGTGATGGAGATGTGGGAGTCACTATGCCTTCATTGGGTTTGTGAGAACATATATATTTTCTTATTTAATGGTTCTATGAATCCTTCAAACTATTCCTCAGTAGCTGATTAAGACAGAATGCTGCTCAAGCAGATCAAAGTTACCCGTACTATTTTATCCTCCAGATCTGCAAGCAAGGGGGCAGTTGAGAAGGACACTGAAGAGCAAGACCTTTCAGTCCCCTCTACCTCTAGTGACCATTCACCCACCCAGACATTCACCCACTCTCTTGTATTCAGCAGTACAGAGACACCCACTTGAGGGGGTACGTAGTGAGACACTGAGCACGGGGAAACCAGAGGAGGCAGATATGGAAGTGGAACCTGTGTAGCTGAGTGGAGGCAAAAGACATGTGAGAATCTAACTGTAGAGCACATGAATGATGATCTCAGGGGTCCTTCGGTGAAGAGAAGGATACCAGCAGTGCATCAGATGCATATGGAGATCCCAGGATAGGTGGCAAATGGCTGGGATAGCAATGGAGTCCACTGCTCGGCTGTATGCCAATATCTGAGCGGGTTTCAACTCATTGCAGATCAGTTTGGAAAAAGTGGCTGCTATAGGAGCATCATCAATCTGTCTTAAACTTCACAAGAGATTCAGTCAACTCAATGTGGAGGTACTGAATGAAGGATTGTTTGGAAAGGTCAATGTAAACCTGTCAATGTCTTCTCTGGTGCTGCCTAATTAGTCTGGCTTCTCTTATAGCCTCCTACTGCTCCTCTGCCAAAAGCATATATATCATGTAAAGCTCATTGTGCAACCCTCAGATACTGGCTCAGTAATTCTTTTTAAATGTAATGTTTTCAAAGGGTAATGCAGAATGTAGGGGAAGGCTTCCTGAGAATAACAATGAAAACAATAGCCCTCATTTTAATTGGGAGCGGGAAATGGGCGAGCGGGTGGTCAGTGCGGTGAGCACTAAAGTACCTTGACCTCGGCAGCGTGAGGCCTGGGCACTTTTAATTCCCAAGCCATATCTGCATGCCCAAACAGGGCTGAAAGTGGTAGCTGGCCAATGGGTGGGAGCCAAATTAGAGGCAGCAGGAGGCTGCCAGCAGCATTAAAGGAACAGTTGCCGGCAACAAGGTAAGTCGCAGGGATTTCGGAAGGGTCTCGAGGGAATGAAGGGGGAGGGCCCAGAGCAGGAGAAGCTTAAACCTTCCTTGTGGGGTCCAGAGCAGCACTCTTGCTCCTTCTGGGCCCACAAGGAAAGTAATAAAATGTTTTTTTAAAAACCTATTTGGGCCTCTTCTGGCCTAGGACCCTCTTCCCTGCTATCTTGTCCTAGCAGGAAAACGACATCGGCTTCCACACTCAGGCCACAATTAAAATTGCAATCAAGGCCCAATGCCATAATTAGATCCCAATGTGCATATTTAAAGAAGGAACCTGTCGGCTTCAGGCGCCTACTCAACCTCAGAAGAGCAGGTTGAAATAGAAGACAGAGGGATCAGTGCGATGCTCCAAAAAAAAGTGATGGAGTTCCACGTTTTGAGCCAGCACATGTCATTTGTCCACCTCCTCATCTACAGAGTCATATTAAAGTGGGGGTCTACATTCCTATGAATTTTAAACTATTTTAGGAGAATTAAAAATTAAACCTTTCTCTTCCGTGGACATACACATGAAAAGTATGATCAATTAGGTTAAAAGCACAGCCTAAGCTACAGCATAACTCATGTTATCTGCCTTCATAATGTTTCTATATAGTTTGCTTGTGTCATACACGGTTTAATCATTAATGCTGAGCTTCAATGCCAGGTATCTGTTTTCATAAAATACTTAATGATGTTCCATTGGTCTTTACAGTATCTCTGTATTTTGTTCTGTGAAAGTGGTTTCTGTTCTCAGTGGTGTACAGCAGAGTAGAAACTAAGCCACTATCCTCAACCCTTATGGAATCTAGGGTTACACTGTAAATAGTAGGCTCTGGTACATTAACCTCATTTACTAAGTGGACTCTATAAAGGTCTAAATTTATTACTTTCTGTTTCCTTGACACAGGGTTCAACCTAAGAGTTTACACTGCATTGTAAAGCAATAGTAAAATTCAGCTCTCAAAGTGAAAATAGTAGTGACAAGAAAATTCTTTACCTTACAAAGGTGGTGACTGAACGAAGGACATTTATCAGTGCTACTTAGGATTTTTTTTAAAGACTGCTACTTAAAACATTGAGCTAGTTTTTGCTTTTAAAACTTTATGAAATTTAGAAAATAGTGGATGAAAAATGTGAAATCAATGTTTTAACATGATACTCATTGTAGTTTTGCCATCCATGTGTTAACCTACATAGTCTATGATTCACATTTTTATGCAATCTCCCATGATGCAATTTTTAAAAATAATATGTTGTCAGAATTATGTACCTAGACTTCACAAAATCTTTCGACAACGGTCCTTATGAAAGGCTGCTACATTAGTTTAAAGCAGTAGGAATTTAAGGTAAAATCAGAATATGGATAAGAAATTAGTGGAAGGAAATGAAGCAACAGGGATGGAGGAAAAGGTCTGTGTAGATTGCCCTGCAGTCTGGTGCTAGGGCAGCTACTATCTCTAATTTACATCAACAACTTGGAACCAGAGACTCAACACAAATTGTTCAGAATACTAATCTAGGGAGGCTCTTGAGTCTGATAATGACAGCCAATGACCAACAAAAGTAGCTAGATGAAATTAGTAAATTGGCAGAACAGTGGCAGGAGAAATTCATCCCAGATAATTGTACAATGCTGCACATTAGAATAATAAATAGATGGCATATGTATCCTATGAATAGTGCTGTACTTACCAATGGTGAAGTTGAAAATGGTCTGTGTTGGGGGGTGGGGAGAGAGGTTAGCAGACTCATCACTTAACATGTCTGATCATTGTTGTGTTTGGTAAAAAAAGATAGAATGCAGCATAACTTTGCTAAATCAGAGTATATGTCAGGGGATGTCATCGAGACACGTGGATAATGTTCAAGTCCTGCAGACCATGTACTCACATATCCATGGTTTAGTGTCCACCATGATTGAGTTGCAAAGAGGCAAGCAATTGCTGATGAAACTGTACTTCCAACTGCTGGAAGTACCATTCCAAGTGGTATGGTATGTCTCCACACAGTGATACACAAACATTTTATAGTGATTTCCGCTGCTCACCATGCCACTGATGAGGAATCCCTGATATGTACTGTCCACCTAGAAAAGGCTCAAACCAATGCTTGTCAGTTGTCTAAGGACCAACTCGTAGTGACTATCCTCCTTGGGGGTGGTAAGGTAAAGGCTCAATAGATGTGATCTGTTGCTCACGCACAAAGCTGAAAAGTATGGTGCCTTTCTGCAGCAGTGAATGACTTTATTAGTGGCAGATTCACTCTTGCCCATTTTTCATTGATGCTTATTATGGGCCACCTTTACCCAAGCCAAGTTTTTGGTTATTGTGGCTTTTTCTGTAATCCTCTTTAAATTTTTTTAAACTTTGACAATTTCTTATGGGTTATTTAGGCCAGGCACCTCATTTTACATCTTAATGTAAGCCACTGTCTTTAGGAGCCCATCATTTGTGTTTGTCTTTTAATGAACTGTTTCACTAATATATGAAGCTCCCTTTCTCTGAAGTGTGGCTTATATCTTACTTTGGTTTTGTATCCTATTCCCCTACATTTACAAGCAGCGAAAATTAAGTCACACTCATTTACAAAGGTTAACTGGCTCATTTCCAGTTGTTAAACTGTTTAATTTGCATTATTACATTTTGTGTTTAGCTGGATGGCTTAAGTTACCATTGGTGGCAAATTATCATGCAGAAAGTGTAAAATTGCAGTGTAATGATTTGGCAGAAACTATGTGCAAAGCTGCATGATTATTACTCACATAGTCTTAACTCTCACACATGAGACAATTCCATTCATGGTGAAAAGAATAAGTGAACTAACATTAAGTAATAATATACTGCTTTTAATTGCAATCATTTCCACAATTTTTGCCTTGATGTTCATCTTTTTACTGTTATTTTAATTTTATTGGGTTATATATCAACACAATCACATTTGGTTCAAATGCAATGGTTGCTTAATTTATGACCATTCTCCCATTCTTATGAAATTAACCTATCTCAGCACCACTCCCTCCAACTCGGATACATTTAAGTTGACCTTCTTTGTGCTTTTTCATCACAAGAGATAGAACCCAGCTTTCTCGTAGTCAATTTCTCATCTGTGTTCAGTTAACTGAATTCAGCCAGGGCAATTGGGACACTACACTGTACTCAGTGACCCTGGGCTATACAAGGAAAAAATAGCTCCTAATCACTGTCCAATGACCCCTGCTAGAAAGTAAATGTGTATGTGTGTGTGATTGGGCTCAGCTGTGATGTCACCTATGCTGGAATATCCTGCCAACGCCCACTGTCCAGGTTCACATATCAATAATAGCAAGTTGGGTTTGGTACCAGAGGGTTGTTGATGCCATTGGAACTTTACCCCAGCAAAAGTCAATACTTTAAGAGAGAAGAGAAAATTGGAAAGAAATAGAGATAGGATCCAAGAAACCCGATTCAAAAATTACATCCAATGTCACAAAGACTGGCTGCCAAATTGGGCATCGTATTTTCTTCAACCATTTAGAAGTCTTGAAGGCTATTTGCTTGTTTTTCAAGCTTTACAATATTGAATACAACAACAACATATATGCATTTATATCGCGCATTTAAAGTAATAAAACATCCTATGGTGCTTCACAGGAGCGTAATCAAACAGAAATTAACACCAAGCAACATATTAGGACGGTGACTAAAAGCTTGGTCAAAGAGGTAGGTTTTAAGGAGCGTCTTAAAGGAGGAGAGAGAGGTGGAGAGGCGGAGAGGTCTAGGGAGGGATTTCCAGAGCTCAGGGTCTAGACGGCTGAAGGCACGGCTGCAAATGGTGGGGCCAAAGGAGTGAGGGATGCACAGGATGCCAGAGTTGGAGAGATGCAGAATTCTTGGCAGGTTGTAGGTCTGGAGAAGGTTACAGAGTTAGGGAGAGGCATGGCCATGAATGGATTTGAACACTAGGATGAGAATTTTAAAATCGAGGCGTTGGTGGACCGGGAGTCAATGTAGATCATCGAGCACAGAGGTGAGGGGTGAGTGGGATTTGGTGCGGGTTAGGATACAGACAGCAGAGTTTTGGATGAACTTAAGTTTATGGAGTTTGGAAGATGAGAAGTCGGCCAGTAGAGCATTGGAATAGTCGAGTTTGGAGGTAACAAAAGCATGGATGAGGGTTTCAGCAGCAGGGTTGGAGACGGGCAATGTTATGGATGTGGAAGTAGGCAGTCTTTGTGATGCAGAAGATTCTGGGATCGGAAGTTCAGCTCAGGGTCCAATATGACACTGAGGTTGCAAACAGTCTGGTTCAGCCTTAGACAATGGCCAAGGCAGGCAAATGGAATCGATGGCAAGGGAACTGAGTTTTTGGCAAGGGCCGAAGACAATGGCTTCAGTCTTCCCAATGTTTAATTAGAGGAAGTTGCGACTCATCCAGGACTGGATGTCGGACAAGCAGCCTGACAACGCAGAGGCAGTAGAGGGGTTGAGAGAAGTGGTAGTGAGATAGAGCTGGGTGTCGTCAGCATACTTGTGGAACCTGACAGCATGTCCTCAGATGATGTCACTGAGGGGGCAGTTTTTTTAAATTAAATTATTTGTCAAATGCTTATTTATTAATCTGAGTAGCTGTATATTGTAATATTAGGGTTTGCACCAACACCACTGTGCACAAGCTGAAATTGGCCACCCAGGGCCTGGAATTCCCTGGTCCTGACCGCAATCTAAGGGTTAAACTGTCGACTGGTGTTTTACACTTTTATGCGGATAAACATTTTTTGCCGCAAAACTGACAGAGGGGAAAGGAAAAGACTGATCAGAATATAGGAGCAGTAAAATCATAACATAGTAAAGCCTAGGGTCATTCTACAAAATAAATGACAGCCAAAATATCAAATGATAACAAAATTAGTTCTGCAGGGAAAAATTACAATATAATGTGCTAAATACAATGGTATAGTGTTGTCCATTTTCTTGCTCAAAGTCTTGGTTACTACTGTTAGACTCATTTCCCCAAATCATCTCAGTCATTATTGTTGATAATACTATACCATAATCTTCAGCCCAAACCTGTCACAAAAGTACATTCCTGCCCCATGCAGAGTAAATTGGCTACTACACTCTGTCAGGTCCGATGAACAATCTCAGTTGAAACTTTAACCTGCCCCCTTTTATAGGCTGATGCAACTGCTGTGTATTTCTGACATATTCTGTTTTTATTTCAAATATCCAGCATTCCCCACTTTCCTTGTTATCTGAGCTACTATATGTTATTAGCCATTCTAAAAAAGGACACAGCTTTAGTAGATGACAAAGGACTGCATCCAATATCAGCTCCTAAACTCAAAGCATACTTCTTAGAAAACCTCTAATTAGCTTCACTTTTCTTTTGAAGTTATTAATTACAATAAGAATATCTGGCACATGGTATCTGCACAGGATATCACTCAAACTCTTTATTTGCTTCCTAGGCTTCATTGGACAAAACAAAATTTGACACCAAGCCACATAAGGAGATATTAGGACAAGTGACCAAAAGTTTGGTCAAAGAGGTAGGTTTTACGGAGCGTCTTAAAGTAGGAGAGAGTGGTAGAGAGGCGGAAAGGTTTAGAGAGGGAATTCCAGAGTTTAGGGCCTAGGCAGCTGAAGGCACGACCGCCAATGGTGGAGTGATGAAAATCGTCGATGCACAAGAGGCCAGAATTGGAGGAGCGCAGAGATCTCGTAGGGTTCTAGGGCTGGAATAGAATAGCTTGTCCTAGGCAGAGTAACCCAGTAGAGGGAGTTTTCTATTAGTGATGACAGCTTTATTTTGTCAGTAACTATTGGAGCCAATCAGAAGTTCAGAAAACTCACTCCTGGTTAGGTAAGCAGTTAGTCGTTATAATGCACAGAACAAAGATGTGGATAGTTGAGTGTGTTCCCCCGTTGTCTGGATATAAAATTAAAGTTATTGATGAGAGTCTGGTTTATCCTATATAAAAGCCGACGAAGATCAAGCTTTTAATATATCGTCATTTGTGTCTTCCCCAATGGTTCAGTGTGTTTATCCTCTCAGAAGGCTGAGCCACACAGACCAGGAAGGTCCTGATCTCAATCTCCAATGTGTGCCGATTTAGATGATTTTAGTTGGGCACCAGATGAGACACTCCAATTTACACCAGCACCCTCAGTAAGAGAGGGAAAATCAGCCAGGGTTTTAGTTCCTGGTCACCAGTGAACCCTGCTAGAAGTGCATGTATGTAGGCATCGGATGAGGACAAAATAGTGATCATGAGCAGGACCCCTGCCAGATTTCTCATCTTCCTAGCCCAGGAATGCTTCGGTTGAGAGAAGCAAACTCAGCATTGATCAAATATTAACTTTGGGATAGGTTTGGCTGTGGTGCCCCATGTATACATATAACCCAATAACACTGCCCAGGCTCAGACATGCAGAATGCGCATGTACTGGAGGGCTGCCACCACCCATGGAACTGGGCTCTGATGTAACCTACTCCCTTCAGCAGGCAAAGAGTAGCAGAAGATTTTTTTTTAATCTGTAAGTTAAGGTGGTACATTCAAAGAGGGTACCTCTCTCATGAAATCACAACCCATTGAATCCTCTCTGAAATCAATATCGAAACCATGTCACCTTGTGTTTGGACCAGAGTGATTGTACACACAGGATAGTTAGATGTTAGCCACTGGAATTGCTTAGTGTATCCTTCCATCATCCCAAAAGGACAGAATTAATCCAACTAGTGGATAGGAGCAGACAGTTGAGAAGGTACAAATTATACCTATTAAAGGTTAGGGCCTGAAATTACACAGGAGTTCTCTCGGTCACCCGCTATAACAGATGAAAGAGGCCATTTTTTACATTTCTCTGGGGCTCTGCCAGTCTCCTACCTAAGTTACAATGGGTGACCAGAAGAACCCCTGTGGAATTTCACGGTAGGTGTTCAACAATATATGGACGATATAACCTCTCTTCCAAGTGTAGTCAACAACTTCCTGCTAAGCTAAGGCACCAGACTGCCACATCCTACAATAATGCTAACCAATACTCAAACTTAACACTGGACATCTATAGATCCCTATATTCCTTGTGTAGCAAAAGTGTAATAGCTGTGATGCAGGATTTACATCTGCTCCAAATAAATTTGGCAAATACTCAGTAGATATTTTGAAACATGTTCAATAGACCACATACAGAGAATATCTGAAACACATACAACCATCAGATAAGGACATTCATTTTTACTATAAATATCTATCTGACCTGAGATTCCTATTAGGGCCTAGTTTAATAATGAAAGTCAATGTTGTATAGTTAGCCTGATAGAGTATGAAAAATAGGTGAAATAATATGGATTGCAAGGTGTACAATCCTTTCTCAGTTGAATGAAAGAGGAGATTGCAAGTCAGCCTATTTGGTACATATCTCATTAACAGTAGTCTTACTCTAATTAAAACTAATTTTGATCCAGCCAGGGTACCATGATCCATAGTCATGTGCATCAAGTTGGGTAATGTAACCAATATGGCATGATTCAATACAACAGGATTTAATATCTCTTACCTTACAACCATTCGACCAGTGTTGGAATTGGTTCATATTTTCACTGCAAACGGCTGGTTTAACAGATTAAAGACAAAGCGAGATAGAGGGTACCCTTGTCTGTGCCCATCCTCAGAAGGCATTCGTGTCTTGTAGCCCTTCTCAAACAGAATAGCGCTGAGTCCATATTATTAGTTTCTGTCTCCCCAGCATTGAATTGAAGGTTATAATGAATTTAATGAAAGTGTCCCTAAAACCAAACAACTGGAAAGAAATGAAAAAGAATTGCCGATCTACCCGTTTAAGTACCTCCCTGTCATTGAGAGAGACAGCACTAACCTACTTTTGGTAATAGTTTACTCCATGTACAATATTAAGTAGATGCCAATTATGGTCTATCCCAAATCAGTCTGGTCTGGGTAGACCAATATGGATACAACATCTTCATTGTAAATAGCCAGAAGTTTCACCAGGACTATAAGAGCACAATTGGAGAGCATGACTGGGTAACAGGCAATAGTTTTTAGGGGCTGTTTGCTCTTCTTTTTGAGTGAGAGTCATAATTTAGTGCCAAATAGTGCTGAATTCAATTGAATAAGCCCGAACGAATTGTACTTCAGGCATTTACAGCTGGTAGATAAAGGAACTGACATGGCATCAGTCTAGCTAGATTCAAATCCATTTTCCAGAGATTAAAAAGGACACTCCGCTAACCCACTGCAGCAGCCAGTCACCCAGATCTTTGACGTTACTGAAATCCCTTTCTGCTTTTTTTAAAGCACTTCACAAAGTCTGCAATCATTTTGAAAGTTGCTGAGGATGTTTAAGTTTGTACATTAGGGCCATCAGAAAGTGTATCTACTTTGAATCTTCAGCTGCCTCCAGCAAAGACTTTTTTTACGGTTGTCATTACTGTATAATGGTGATTTATCCTAGCTCCTGGAATGCATTACCGCAGGCTTTCAATTCAGCCTCTACTGTAAAATAGTTTAAGAAGCTTTTGAGATCTAAAGCCCCATTTATACTTTACAAACCCCTGAGATCACATTTACTTCAGGTCAAGATGGCAAAAACAGAATGTAATCCTCCAGAGTTTTATAGTCCAGCCAATTCTGAGCCACTCGGTGCAATGGAATATTTTAAATCATATACCAGGGATGAATATTGAATTCCAGTTGGTCTGAATTAGGCCTTTTTGAATTCATTCTTTAAATTTAGAATTTGGATTTGTACACATCTATTCCTATTATATTGGTCAATCAGCAGGGGCTCAGGCTTCCTTCTGTACATAATAATTAGTGTCACCGAGCATCATTCTGGATACCTTCTAGCCTTTCTCAGTTTGATCTTTGGTATTCTAGTGGAAATGGACATATGCAGTCTTGGAATTGGTATACAAATCTATTTGTACCCTGGTAGTTTAATGGGAGAAGTGAAACGCTGTGATAAGTATATGTTCATGCAATCTCTTATGGTTTACTTGAATAGATATGTGACCTAGTGGTCTATTCAAGTCCATCTAATTCCTCATAGTGCGGTGGGAGGATTATATATCCTGGGTCAAAGGCCATTATCCATAATCCTTTGCTTTAGTTTTAAAAACTCTATATCTTATGGAGCAAATACTTTGGTTCTGCCTTCACAGAAGAGGACACATATAACTTCCCAGAAATGCTAGGGAACCAAGGGACTAGTGAGAAGGAGGAATTAAAGGAAATTAGTATTAGTAAAAAAATAGTGCTGGAGAAATTAATGAGACTGAAAGCCGATAAATCCCCAGGGCCCGATAATCGGCATCCCCGAGTACTAAAAGAGGTGGCCATGGAAATAGTGGATGCATTAGTTGTCGTCTTCCAAAATTCTATAGATTATGGAACAGTTCTTGTAGATTGGAGGGTGGCAAATGTAACCCCACTATTTAAAAAAGGAGGGAGAGAGAAAACAGGGAACTACAGACCGGTTAGCCTAACATCAGTAGTAGGGAAAATGCTAGAGTCTATTATAAAGGATGTGATAACAGGACACTTAGAAAATATCAATGGGATTAGATAAAATCAACATGGATTTATGAAAGGGAAATCATGTTTGACAAAACTACTGGAGATTTTTGAGGATATAACTGGTAGACTAGATAAGGGCGAACCAGTGGATGTGGTTTATTTGGATTTTCAGAAGGCCTTTGATAAAGTCCCAAATAAGAGGTTAGTGTGCAAAATTAAAGCACGTGGGATTGGTGGTAATATACTGACATGGATTGAAAATTGGTTGACAGACAGGAAACAGAGAGTAGGAATAAAAGTGTATTTTTCGGGGTGGCAGGCAGTGACTAGTGGGGTACCGCAGGGATCAGTGCTTGGGCCCTAGCTATTCACAATATATATCAATGATGGATGAGGGAACCAAATGTAATATTTCCAAGTTTGCTGACAACACAAAACTAGGTGGGATCATGAGTTTGTGGGGAGGATGCAAAGAGGCTTCAAGGCGATTTAGACAAGTTGAGTGAGTGGGCAAATACATGGCAGATGCAATATAATGTGGATAAATGTGAAGTTATCCACTTCGGAAGGAGAAACAGAAAGGCAGAGTATTATTTAAATGGTGATAGATTGGGAAATGTTGATGTACAAAGGGACCTGCGTGTCCTTGTACACCAGTCACTGAAATAATCATGAAGGTGCAGCAAGCAGTTAGGAAGGCAAATGGTATGTTGGCCTTCATTGCAAGAGGATTTGAGTACAAGAGCAAGGATGTCTTCCTGCAGTCATACAGGGCCTTGGTGAGACCACACCTGGAGTATTGTGTACAGTTTTGGTCTCCTTACCTATGAAAGGATATACTTGCCATAGAGGGACTGCAGCAAAGGTTCACCAGACAGATTCCTGGAATGGCAAGACTTTCATATGTGGAGAGTTTGGGTTGACTCGGCCTGTATTCACTCAAGTTTAGCAGAATGAGAGGGGATCTCATTGAAACATATAAAATTCTGACAGGGCTAGACAGACTGGATGCAGGGAGGATGTTTCCCCTGGCTGGGGGGTCCAGAACGAGGAGTCACAGGATACAGGGTAGGACATTTAGGACTGAGATGAGGAGAAATTTCTTCACTCAGAGGGTGGTGAACCTGTGGAATTCTCTACCACAGAAGGCTGTGGAGGCCAAGTCACTGAATATATTTAAGAAGGAGCTGGATAGATTTCTTGACACAAAAGGCATCAAGGGGTATGGGGAGAGAGCAGGAATATGGTATTTAGATAGAGGATCAGCCATGATCATACTAAATGGCAGAGCAGGCTCGAAGGGCCGAATGGCCTACTCCTGCTCCTATTTTCCATGTTTCTATGAGCACATTGTATGTAAGTACATATAATGTTATTTTATATCCCTTGCCTTATAGAGTAGTTTCTCTTATCAAATGAAGCATGGGTAAGAACTATCAGAATTTGAAGTTGTGTATTATGTATCCAATTCTATTGCTGACTAGGAAAGGGCATTTGCCCGTTTGTTAGCCCTGCTTTTGGGCTTTGAATACAGACAATCCAAATTCATCCGAACACTCATTGCCTATTATCTGCTCAACACATGTGTAGACTTTTAATTTATGGGTTAAATCTGTGAGAGATATCCTTCAGGCATTTATACTAGCCTGATGCAAACCTTCTGCTTCCCAGCCCCAAATAAAACCAAGAACCGGGAGATTTTATTTCCAAATACGATTAGAGTAAATAAACTTTCCACTGTTTATCCTTCCCCAGTTGGTGTGATTGTGCTGCAAATGTGCAACACATTTGAATTTCCATCGCAAGTATAAATGGGGTATCAGGTATTTAAACTGCTGATGTTTTTAATTTGTACTTAAGAATGCGCAAGATAGCCATTGGCTCTCCCACACACATTGTAAATGATTTATAATCTTTGTGTTTTCTTTGCATGTGTTTTATTTCATCAGGGGAGTCGTTTTAATTAGCACTGCGGCTGGGTGGACATCTAAAAGTCTTTTGTAAATACACTTGAAAATTTGCAATGTACTTTTAGGAATTAGATTGTTACATGAATTATATTGGTGAACATGTAAATGGTCCTTTATGAATTTGTTCATCTATATACCTGAAGCGGAACTAAATATCCTCTAGATTTTATGTAGAAGATTGCAGACAGTTCTACTTACTATCATAAAGCTTGTTTACAGAAGCAAAATCTAGCCACTCCACAGGACTCCACACTGCTTCAGGTTTGAGCTCTGTTCTGTTTGCTTAGCAGCTGAGCTTGAACTCAGACTGGATCCGCAGGGATACATCATAAAGCACGCATCCCTTTTGGCCTTGATAGGCACAATCTGCTTCAAAGAGGGACTTCACACCACAGATTGATTGTCTGGGCCCCTGTTGGTGCAGACTTCTGCTCTTGAGTTTAGACATTAGTTGTAGTTATTCAACATTTTCCCAAGTTCAACTTCAGATTCACTTTTTGATTCACTATAGATGAACACTGACAGGAAAAGAAAATTGAGCGTGGTGTAAAATGGGCTGCTGATTCGCTATCAGCCCATTTTGCGCTACTGGCGGTGACCAATTTTACCCCCATATGGTTTAGAACAATGATAAGACAATAAAACCTTTTATTTAATTTAATTTTGTCATTAAAAATATTGACTCCAAAATCCCATGCCATTTTTGGTATGTCTGGGGCACAGTATTGATTCAACACTATTTACTGGCCTGAAAATTGGGGCAGTAGACATTTCCACCAGTTTTCCACCCCAAAATCGATGCACTCAAGTTTCTGATCATGGTTTGGGCCTCTCCGTAATCAGCCCCATGGCTGAGTCCTCGTGGAGCTGATTTAATATTATGTAAATGAGGGACAGTGATGTTGACACACTGAAATCCCTTTAAATTATGCTTGGCATACATGAGGGGTAACTGCTCATGAAGAGGATGTACCCTTCAAGATATTACCACCCCAACCAAAGAATTTAAAGGCCGCAAACGTCCTGTTAAAATCCTAGTGAGGAGCTTTTTGTTCGAAGAATGCACTTCACTAAAAAGGCAATAGGGGAGTTGTTCCAGCTGCTACATGAAGACTTATGGCCATGGTTATCTGGCTGAACAGTTCTGCCTGTGGCTGTGACGGTCCCGATCACAATCAATTTTTATGCCACTTTTAGGCTGCCACAGGTGATCTAAGCAATATCAGCTAGGATGCCAAATATCTACTACCCTAATTTTCAGACCAGTAAATTGTGTTGCACCAATTCTTTCTATATATTTATCAAGGTAACTGACACATTTATCCAGTAAGCTAGGGAGTTCATCCAGTTTGGTATCACAGCATAGGTGGGTTTCTCAAAGTGCAGAGTGCAATAAATGGCAGCCAAGTGCTTGGCCAGCTTCTATTATCAACCCTCTCAACCTCCTGAACAGAAAAGGCCACCACCCATTCAATTTGCAGAATGTGTGTGGCAACATGCAAAGAATCCATGACAACATGAGATTTGCAGGAAGTTGCTATAATGCATTTGTCCGAAGGAATCCTGCCCTCCCTGAGCTCTTCACATATATAATAACCCATCTAGGGTTGCAAGAACAGCAGCTGAGAAGCACTACAGCAAGGCACTTGCCTCTACCAAGTAATCATTGGGAGGACCACTGGATTCTTAACTACAGGGTTTTGCTACATTGATAGATCAGGAAGGGTTCTGCAATATGCTCCAGATTGTGTGTCCTGCATAATTGTAGCCTGCTGTGCCCTGTATAACTTTGCCATCCAAAAAAGCCTGGACATGGAGATTCCTGGGGAGGTAGACCTGCTGTTTTGGAGGTAGAACAACATGCAGGAGAGTATCGGAATGACCAACAATCAGAGGACACCTCAGTGATTGCTGCAAGAGGGATCAGAACACAACTTATCAATGAAGTGTTGTCACCTGTTTAAAACTGTAACTTTGCTCCAATTCTGATAACTCATCCCCCATCTTCAAATAAATGACAAATCATTCAATCAGTAACCATCCTAGAACATCACATCAAACTCCTTTGGCGCCATATGACCATGCAAGTCTTTATCACCTGATTGGATAAGTCAGCACGAAATAAGTACACTGTTTCCTATATGACTTTAATCTTCATAAGTAACAAAATATTACGAGTGCTTGTTTTCCTTTAATACAACAAACTCCAAAGTGACCATACGCCAATCTACTTTTTCTTTACACAATGATTTCCCTGGGTGTCTAAAAGTACCCTTCTTTTCTCCTAATCTACTACTTAAATATTACAAGAAGTGGTTGGCTGCTTCTGTGGTGTAAAAGGGTCATGAGACTGAGGTGACCCTCCTAATGGCAGCTTGCTTCTGGGAGGGACCCCCTTTTGGCTGCATTTCTGGAACTTGTACCTGGGCAGCCAAGTGAAACCTTCTAAGTGCCACTTGTGTGATGCTGTTATCCTGAGAAATGTCAGCATCACACAGGTTGCGTCTGGATGTCGCCATTCCACTGGGTCCTGGATGTGTCCTCAGTGACTAGCAGGATGGCTGGTCTAATGGTAGCTATCAGATCTTGAAGGCCTTGAAAGACAACAGCTGCATGATGGCCCCCATTGTCTGAAAGCTGGTACAAAGGTTACCATCTAATCTATCACCTACTGTCACCAGGGCTGCAGTCTATACTTCCACGGAGGAGGAGGAGGAGGAGGAGAAGGAAGAGGCACTGACTGGTTCTTGGCCACTTCTAAGGTGAGGGGCTGCTGCAGATTCCAATAAAGTTGCCACATGCTTTATTGATTCCTGTAACAAGGAAAAAGCTTTCCAGATGTTACCACAGATGAGGGCTATAGACTCTAGAATCATACCTGTCAGGTGCTGCACATCCTCGGACACTCACCTCAGTGTCTTCACATAGATGTGATGCCCCTCGAACATCCTTCTATTCAGGTGAGTACCCATGTGTTCTGGGTCTCATGGCTCTGCAACCACGGGTAGTCTTCTCGTCTGCCTCCGCTGGGAAGGGGTCATTTCCTCACCCATTCCCCACTCCTTCGGCATCCTTATGCTCTATAAATCACCTGTGCCACATCCTTACTAATAGTATCTAATTCCGCTCCGACCCCCCACCACACCCTGCATCAGGTATATTCCCTAAGCTGGTGCAAGGTAGTGAAAAAGCAAGAGACATAAGCAATGAGATCAAGGGGTCGGTGGCAGAAGGACATGGGGCTGGATCTTGCTGCAGGGACTCATACTGAGCTTTTCCTTTCCATCATCATCCTCCTCATCCTCGTTATTGTAGTCTTAAAGAAAGAATTTAATTTCATCCTGCACCTCCTCCTCCTCATCATCTGCCTCCTTTTTATTATTGTCTGCTCCCCATTTCTGTGATGGATCTGCTGGAAAGGAGAGCTTAAGCTAACAATGGACGAGCATAGAATTAGAACAGACTCCCCGCAGCTCCACTGGCTGCTCCACATAGGGAGTGCAGTCTCGAATGTTGGGGCTGCCCACGCCAGTCCCATGTGTCTCACAAGCATTGTGCAGACGTTTTTCTGTAACATGATTGAATCCTTAGGTTTTTTCTGGTATTTGAGGGAAGTCTCCATGGTAGCATTAGACAGCTGAAGCTATAGCTCTGGTGATTTCACCTGCTAAGGAGCAGGAAGGGGTATCAAGGTTCTGCATGCAAATAATTGCGGTTAGGGGAGATGGCAACATCTATTCTAAGATCTTGTTAATGCTGCCCTTGACCCAATGCAGTGTGAAGGCTAACTTGTGCAGCTATTCATTTTAGAGGGGGAACAGTGTGTTGGTAGCCCATGATGTCCAAGGATGAAAATGGATTCTGGCCAATGTGTTACATTGCCTACCCTCATCTGCAGGCCAGGGGGTGAAAGGGATGATACTACTGCCACCTCCTTCCACGTGGCACACCAAATAGATTTTTTTAGGTTTCCTCCCACGGGCACCCAGCAATCTTCCTCCTTAGATGCAATAGGTTTGTAGGTCGCTCTCTGTGAATTTATGAGCTTTTCTTTTCTGCCTTCTTCCAATGCCATGTTCCCTTCTTTGGGTGCCTCCTCCAGGTCCTTCACTTGAAGGCATGATTTAAAAGTGACACAAAATTGGACAGGAGCCCCCTGTGACATGTACCAGATAGTGAACTCATCTGGCAAAATGTTTACTATTTACCTGCTGCTCCATCAGGCTACTATAATCTGTAGCCATTCCTGGATTTTTTTAAAAAAAGACTGCACTGCTAATTTCTAAGTTCTCCCAGCACAATATTACCCCTGTTACACTGGATCTGTGCTAATGAAACGCCAAAGGATGTGCAAATGAACTGACCCAGCAAATTATGGCAAGATCAACAATGGACAGCATTGGCGGGCGCAGGTCCCGGTTGAGGAGCTCAACACCAGCTTAAATGGACCCATGGAATTGCAGGGCCATTAACTTTTGAAAATCCTTATTATTAGTGGTGATTATATGAGTCAGTGACCCTGGCCACAAGATTCTGTTCTTGGTGACAGGTCTGCTAGTACCAAGATAAATTATTTTAATGCGTTGGAAAAGCCAGCAGTTTGAAGTGGTACAAAGAAGTAATGGGCATTTCAGTTTCTGAAACAATTTCTTTCAGTTTAAAAGATGAATGCACTAATTCTGGTGTAAATTCTGGCTGAGTCCGGCAAGCTAACCAAGGAAGTATGTTGTCTTGGTAACACTTTTCCAATGGTCTAATGCTCCTTGGATCACCTGGTTAGTAGTCTGGCATTCCTACACCTCTCCAAATCTTGTATCTTCCATCTTCCTCTCCACAGATTTAAAGCAAGGCCTACCGACAAGTACGCAAGCTTATTGTGGCATGTTTCAGTATAACAGTTTCATGCTTTCTGTTGCAATGTTATATTTTAGCTTTGTGTACTCTATCTATTTTGCTACAAGAAATTTTGCTACATGGGAAAATACCATTAAAATGTTATTAAAAAGATGTAAAAACCAGAAGCGTTAAGCATGGCCTTGACTACAAAGTGACCTCGGAATTTTGAATTGCCCAAAGTCACTGCAGGAGAGGACTGCAAGTATGTGTGGGGGATACAGCTTGAGACAGTGAATAATGGGAACAAATGGACAAATTAATGATTAAGTGAGATTTTTTATTCTGGAAGCTGTGTCCGGCTTGGCCTCCCAGGTTTATACCATCATTCATTGTCAACATTTACCATGAGATTGATTTAATTAAGATTAGAGAAGTAGCAGTAAAATGGAATGGGTCAGTCTGATTGTACTGATTGTTACTGCTGAACACACAGTGCATGTGGCACTCCTGAAGTGTGTTATCACTTGTGTGTGACTTCATTTAAAGAAGCATTATTCTTTGTCATAGGTCTACTCAGACTGTGTTTCGAATCAAAATCAAATCTACGCAACGAAACCTGCTTAAATGCTAAAACCTTTCAAAACATCCATATACGTGTTGCTTTTTTAAACCATTTAAAATGCCCCAAGGAAATTTTCACAGAAAAAGATGGAAACGTGTTATTACAGTATTACTGCAATGCTCTTTGATTGACCTTTTAGGCACTTAAGTTCTTCAGCAATTTGCAGAACACAAATCCATTTTTCATCACCCAACATCTACAGGAATGATACTCAATAAAATGATTAGGTGGACTATTGGAAATTGGATAAGGATAAAGGAAACAATACAAATACAGATTCAATAAGATCATGTCACAGTTAGAGAGCCAATTTCCAGAAATGGGTAATCAGCAGCGAAGAAATAATTTTTTTTTTCCCAAACCTTAAACCTATTTACACCCAAGATCATGAGTTTTATTGTGGGAAACCTATCTGGTGAACGGTATCTGATAAGAGAGATGCTCGAGAAGGGACAATAATGAACAGAAGTACTTCATGAATTAAAAAAACAAAATCACAAAAATCAGTTAGACAACTATCTTCAAACAAAACCAAATGCAGTTTCTCAAAAAATCATTTTTGCCCTGATTTGGGGAAGTTTCCATTAAATTCCTGCATAAATATTTTCGTGGACACAATTTCAAAATTCAGCATCTCAAAAATGTCAGATGCTTTGGTTCTTCCCATTGTTTCTTGAATTGTGTTATTTATAATTGGGTTAAACTTTCATCTTTAACTCTCCTAGTGCACAGCTTCATGTGTCAGTAGCATGTGAGAAAATCTGCTGGTCGTGATTTTCTGTTAATTAATTTTATAGACAAAAATTTGCCCCAGTGTATCTATGATTTCAGATTTGATTATCACAGAACTGCTGCAGAAAGAATGTTTGTCCAGAGTGATGTTTGGTAGAGCACTGTACTTTCACCTCTGCAACTTGGCAAGAATCCAGCCACACTGATCAAAAATTGAAACTATTTCCACTGGAGCAGAGAAGGTTAAGAGGGGATTTAGTAGTGGTTTCTAAAATTACAAAGAGTTTTGATAAGGTTAATATGGAAAGACTAGATTTTCAACTTGAAATCAATGGAAAGGAGAATCGGGCAGTTTCTATAAGGGGCAGCTGATCCACAACACCAGCTTTATACATGGGTGGAAAGTTGAAAACCTATCCCACTATTTACTCTGGTTAGGCAATCAGTGACAAGGGGTCATCAATTTACTGCTGTCACTACGACAATGAGGAAAAGGCTAGCAGATATTTCTTTACATATGTTACTGTCCCTCCTTTTCCTCCACCACTTACTCCTTCTCACTTGTGCTTTGTAATTCACCTGATATCCCCATTAAAACTGACTATGAAAATCCTCCTGGATGGATGTACCTGTACTGGAGCTTGCTACAGTGGAAGTGAGTGGCTCTGTATGCTGTGAGATGCTGGCTTCATGGGTGCTGCCTGGACATGCAGTTTGTTCCTTGGAGGCACCTATAGAAGCAGAAGAAGGTATATGTTAAAATGGTGACTGAAATGTACCTCCTGAAACAGAACTTACATGGCTAATATGGTACGCCATGGCAGTTGATTTAGTGAGCGAGTGAGGTGAATGAGGTGGGTGGGTGAGTGAGTGAGTGGAGTGAGTGAGTAAGGTTAGTGAGTGAGGTGAGGAGGAAGAATAAGAACAAAATGATGGCACTAGCTCTGCACAAAGGCCCATTACTCTTTGTTCTCATATGCCATCTTCCTGAATGATCAAGTGACAACAGTTGCAGTTTAAATGTCAGTAATTAAACGTGCAATGCTAGAGTATGGACACGCATGTGAAGAGTGGTTTTGTGAGACCTTAGCATTCAGGGTGTAACAGGCTGAGAAGAATCTGTTCATGTCCTGCATAATTCGTTCATCTATTTGATATAGTGCAATGTTGTCTAGCCTTACCTTGGCAGATTTCCTGAGGCCATTAACCTTTTACCTCATCCGATTCCAGGTCCTTTGAATGTTGAAGATTGTGTTTACCCTGAGACACCTCCTGCCAAGTAGCAGGCACTTTTCTTCTGAGAAATTGGTGCCTTTGGATGCCAAAGAGAGCAACAGCCCTGATGGCACTTCTTCTAAGAGGACCTCCAAACGTGCTTTGGAAAACAAAGTAAATTTGCTACTTCCTGCTGCCATTTCTGCTTCTCTGCCCAACAACATAGAGAGTGGTGAGAATATGGAACTCGCTGCCATATGGAGTGGTTGAAGCAGATAATTAGAGTCGGTGGAGGCTTGTGTAGAGTATAAATACCAGCATAGACTAGTTGGGCCGAATGGCCTGTTTCTCTGCTGTAGGTTCTTTGAAATAACAATTAATTTGCCTCATTAAATAGCAGCTGCAGCCTTTAAGAGCTTAGCTGCGCCCGATTCCCTCCCCTGCTCTCAGCAAGTTCCCATGGGCAGGCCCAATGCGGGTCAGAAGCAAGATCCATCTAGCATGATTTCAGCAAGTGTTACATTTGCCACTTTGAGGTCCTGCTGCTTTACTGCTGGGACTAGAGAATTTCCCCATCAATGTTAGAGATACAGAAACAATACAGAAATACAGGATTTAACAAATTGCTCTGTGAGATCTCAAATCCTTTCAAAATCTATTCTTTTATGCTAAGTATAATAGGCTGATTCTTCCAAATTGCTTGGTATATGTTTAGCTACAGCCCTCGTTGGCATGGCATGATAGAAATAGCCATACCTTTGCCATAAAATGCGGATTATAAACTAGTACTATGTAGAAGTCACTACCTTATCAGTACATTTCAGTGAAAGCTTAAAATTGCAGCTCCCCATACAGCTCAGTGGGCCAATGCATACCTGCTAAGGTATTGAATCATACAGTCTAGGCAAGTTTCTGGGTTAATCTCTGGGCTGTGTTGAGTCAAGTGGTCTCAGGCAAGGCAGTGGTAAGGATGCTACAGTGGGCTCAACGTCTACAGATTAGAGAGAGAAAACTAAAACTATCAAACTGGTGTATAAATCATTCCTATATAGATACAGGACATAAAAATAGGAATTTGCTTTTTGCAGAAGCTTACTTGGTAAATGCGCACTATTTTGTGGCACTAAGCCATACAGAGAACATGGTCCAGATCTTCTGAAGTAGCCGGGGCAACAGTTAGTGTCCTACAATTTCGTCTTCATGGTGTCAGCCGTGGCTCAGTGGTAGCACTCTCACCTCTGAGTTAGAGGTTGTGGGTTCAAGTCCGTCTCCAGAGACTTCAGCACAAAATCTAGGCTGATACTTCAGTGCAGTACTGAGGGAGTGCTGCACTGTTGGAGGTGTCGTCTTTCAGATGAGATGTTAAACCGAGGCCCTGTCTGCGCTGTCTGTCCTCTCAGGTGGATGTAAAAGATCCCATGGCACTATTTCGAAGAAGAGCGAGGGAGTTATCCATGGTTTCCTGGCCAATATTCATCTCTCAACCAACACCTAAAAAACAGATTATCTGGTCATTATCACAATACTGTTTGTGGGATCTTGCTGTGTGCAAATTGACAGCCGCGTTTCCTACATTATAACAGTGACCGCACTTCAAAAGTATTTCATTGCCTTTAGAATGCTTTGGAACGTCACAAGGTCATGAAAAGTGTTATATAAATGTAAGTCTTTCTTTCTTTCATGCTCTGAGCTAGGAACAGTGAGGCAGGGATTCCATTCCTGGTCGCTATCCAATGACCCATGATGGAAAAAGAATATATCCGTGAACGTCAGGTGAGGACCAAATTGACATCAGCTGCAATGTTCGCCACACTTGAATGATCTGCTGGCACTCACTGTCACATTAAGAACAGTCACTTGGGCAAAGTCGCAGATAGATGCTGGACCCGATGGGACTGTGCTGCAGCAATAGGAGGGAAAAATTTTTGGGGAAAAGTGTTGCACTGAAGAAAAGGATGCCTCAAATTTTGAGTCGGGTTTCTTCTGTTTTAATCTGGCTTGGTCTTGCAGACTTTAATGACCGTGCTACGTACTCATTAGGTTCAGTGCCAATCAAATGGACAGCACCTGTTATTCATTAACATAATGAATTCACAAGCATGCGTTTGGCAAAGGAAGGAAGTAAATGAGGAAAATTCCAATCAAAAAAAAGTTACCAGCCCTATTAAATTACATCCCTGACTTTAGTTCTACTTTATTGCCGCTTAGGAAAGAAACTCGTCAAAATTCAAATGCCACTGAATGAATTTGAACAACAAACAAAGCTAGCATTCCTTTTAAAATATATTTTTAATGTTTGTCAAGGTGAGTGGGCACCCATGGCATGATTTTTACCTGGAGCCAGGAAAAAAGCCAGGGTGGGGAGAGGATTTTCGGCCACGAAACCCAGAAGTAAAGTTGGGGGTTTGGAATGTGCGATCCCGACCTAATTGAGTGGTTACAATTTTACTTCTGGGTTTCCCGTGCAACAGCCAGCCAGATTGACAGGCTGGCTGCCTCTTGGGCGGGAAAGCAGCAGGGTGCGGACGCCAGGTAAGTCTGACATCGCGGGAGTGGGGGTGCGGGTCGGTCATCTGGGGTGCCGGAGAGATTGGAGAAAGGTCGGAGACATGGCGTGGGGGAGAGGGCCGGACATTCTGGGGGGTCTGGGACATAGGGTGGGGGGGGAGGTCCGATCGTGGCAGGTAAGCTTGTTGAGCCCGGACGAAACACTGCTGCTCCTCTTGGCTCACAAGCAGCGCAATAGAGGCACTTACCTGATGAACCAGCCCTTTTCGCCTCCTTTTACCTGGCGAAATTCACGAGCTCCGGGAAAGTCGTCCTGGAGGCGTTAAATTTAAAGCTTAATTAAGTTAAGTGCCCCGTTAAATACCCGCCCGCTGGCACTAATTGGTGACACGATCGCGACGATTTGGCAACATGCACATCCAAACGCACCTACATTAAACCCGGAAATGGGCGTGTTGGAGCCGGGTTGCAGTCATGATTGCAACAACTAGTATTTTCACCTCCCACCTGACTCCAACCCACCTGTTCTTGGGGGTTAGAACCCCTCCCCAGTGTCAACATCAAACACTTCCAGGTCAGGTATGGATTAAAGCTCATCGTGAGCCAAATATTGTGCCTTTTATCTGACCATAGAAGATACTGCACCAGTGTGATTGCTTTTCATTCCCCACACCTCTTTGAAACCTCCTTAGCATTAACTTAGCAAACAGATTCAATTTTTGCTGAAGTTTGGAAAATTGGCCTACAAATTGGATGGTGCCTGAATTGGGGCGTGATTCCAGTGATTGCACCTGCCTAATGAGGCCGGTGGCAGGGCCGCGGAAAATTGGTCCGACGGCCTCATTTGTTTATTGTTGGTGGGCTGCAGTCAAGAGTCCCTGCCCCAGATGCAGCTCGTCAGTCCTGAGAGACATGAAGATCATCCGGCTCAGACACCGGCTGAGGTCGTAAGTAGAGTCCGTGGGGAGAGGGGGAGGCAATCGGGATGGGGGGGGGGGGGGGTGGTGTGGCGAATGGAGGCCGACAGGAGCCAGGAGAAGAATTCCCGCTCCTCCTGGCTCCACAATACAGTAAGTTAAAAAATTAAAACTTACCTTTCTGGGGGCAGTCCCCAGCGGTCCCTTTAAAGATTGTTGGTTTGGCTGCCAAGCGCCTGGGAATACTAATCACAGCATGTACGGCACACGCTGCAGTCAGTCGCCAGTGAATTTTGCAAAGGGGGCCTCAAATAGGCGTTGGGCCCCCTTTTTGCATATGCAAAGGGCTTAACGCCTGTTTCAGGCGTGGACCCTGGATGCCTATGTAGGAAGCTTTACCAATATGGCGACCGACGCATGTCCGGCACGGAATGAGCGCCCACACACCACCCACCATATTGGATGTTTAGGCACCCAATTTATGCCTGTAAAAACGGGTATGGTGCCAACAAATTTATAGGCCGTGTTGCGTTGTGGACCACATCTACTGGGAATTGGGTCTGAACTGTATTTGAACTCAGATTTCAGAAGTGAAATAATAGTATTCTATCCCACAGCACCACCCACACCCCTCCCTAATCAGAGTGAAAAATGTCCCCCTCTTTTCTACCTTTATTTAAATAAAGACTACTAACTCTGTTCCCTAGCCACCAACTTCATCCCTCTCCCTGCCCATTGTCTGAGGCTGAACCAGACCGTTCACAACCTTGGTGTGCTATTTGACTCTGAGCCTCCGACCCCATATCCGCTCCATCACCAAGTCCGCCTACTTCCACCTCCGTAACATCGCCCATCTCCGTCCCTGCCTCATGTCATCTGCTGCTGAAACCCTCATCCATGCCTTTGCTACCTCTGGACTTGACCTCTGCTGGCCGACCTCCCATCTTCCACCATCCATAAACTTGAGGTCATCCAAAACTCTGCTGCCTGAATCCTAACTCACACCAATTCCCCAACACCTATCACCCCTATGCTCGCTGGCCTACATTGGCTCCTGGTCCGGGAACGCGCGATTTTAAAATTCTCATCCTTGTTTTCAAAACCCTCCACTGCCTCGCCCCTCCCTATCTTTGTAACCTCCTCCAGCCCTACAACGCTCCGAGATCCCTGCGCTCCTCCAATTCTGGCCTCTTGCACATCCCCAATATTAATCTCTCCGCCATTGGCAGCCATGCCTTCAGCTGCCTAGGCCCTAAGCTCTGGAAGTCCCTCACTAAACCTTTTTGCCTCTCTGCCTCTCTCTCCTCCTTAAAACCTACCTCGTTGATCAAGCTTTTGGTCACCTGTCTTAATATGTCCTTATGTGGCTCGGTGTCAAATTTTGTTTAATAACGCTCCTATGAAGCGCCTTGGGATGTTTTACTACAGTAAAGGCGCTATATAAATGCAAGTTTTTGATTTTGTTGAATCATCAATGGTTTTCTCACCAACCCAGTTGATTCTTTTATATTGTCTGCTAGTTTAAGATTACATAATATAGCAGCAATGGAAGCTCCAGTTACCATAGTTGCGGCTGACTCTTGGAATTCTGAGGCTCAGTTGTAAAAGGGGATTCGTCCATCCACTCATGTTTTTCCGTTCTAATATTAGGAAACAGCTTTTAAACAATTCAAACATTACAAACAGAAAATCACACATTGTGAGCTGATTACATGTTACGTTATCCTTGGCTTCCCCAAAGTCCCTACAGCAAGTCATCGCTGGGGGAAATTCACAACCCTAGCAGCACTTTTTTTTTTAAATACTGAACATTTTTTTTTAATTGAGATATTTAAATGAATGACCAAGACAACACCAAAGTTGAAAAAAATATATAGGACTCAGTAAATCAAGTGGCGATTAGGTGAAGCTAAACTCAGGTTTTAAAAGCCTGCAGATTGTAGGGAAAAGGACAGGCTGAGAAAGGGAAGGTGAAAGAAAGTGATTAAAAGAATGAGGCAGAAGGGGTAGATGAGGGGAGAAGGAGAAAAGGGTTTTCAATTACTGCAGAGCCCCGGTGACTAGTGAGAGTTGGAAAATTAAGTCTGAACATCAACCTTAAAGGGGTGGGAGTGAAATTAATCCTCTGGCAATTTGCCAAGATCAGGATATCGCTAGCAATTTGCTGTAAATAAATGGATACAACTGTAGACATTTTTAAATTCACATCACTTGTCCTGCTGGCTTTTCTTTTCACCCTGTGACCCACTGCTGTTCTTATTATAATGATTTATGATGCCTGGCTATGAAGGTTTTTTCTACACATAGCGCCTATTTCAGAATATCTGGTGTCATGGCACCTCCCAGTAACTTTCTCTCATGTTGATTGACAGTATTTAGGGTGCATTTCTCCAGACACTACCTGGACCAATTAGAAGCACTGGCAGTAGGCATTCCTGCATCGCACTTCCATGTGTCTCTTGTTGTCTGGTGAACTCTGGACCATGAAACATGGCAGCAGAGTCATTTAATATCAGGTGAGTTTTGTTATGGAACAGGAGCGGAAGAAAATAATATTAAAACCTGGAGATGCTGGTCCCACCCAGGAGAGAAAATGGGATGCTGTCCTCAGTTCCCATGAGCTAGCGAAAGGAAAAATCAGCCAAGGTTCCTGTTCCTGATTACTATCCAGTGACCCTTACTGGAAAGTGTAAGACTGTGGATGTTGAGGACAGGATTCGGTTTGGCTGTGAAGCCTTTCGTGACTGAATAGACTGCCATGATGTTTAGGGTCACTTTAGAAGATTAGCCACTTGGGTGAGGGATAAAGGGCTACTGATGGGTTCAAATTCCAGTAACTGTGCCTCAGAGTGAGGAGAAAAAGGAGAGAAAATTAAGAAAACAAACAGCGTTTGCTGACTGAAAACAGAACACTTGACAGGTATGAAACTGCCATAAAGTTTCCAGAAGCTTTTCAAATCTAACCAAACACATTGCTATTTCCAAGATCCTAGTGTATTTGCATTTCTGCCACCAATCTTTGGATTTACGGCTCCAACCTCCATCGTCCGGGTAAAAATATGGATATTCTAAATTGTTACCATAATCATTTTGCCGCATGCTCTGCCCAACAAGATGAAGTGAGGGCTTTAATACAGAATGATTCTGTCCAACTGAAAAGCCCTGACTTTAAGCTGCATTATCTCTTTCTGATGGCCTAGATAGCGTAATGTTAAGTCCATCAACAATGTATTTTACAAAGTCCCTTTGAACATAAATCAGTTTGTCTGCTGGTCCCAGCAGTTTGAATTAAATGATGGCAGCATTTGAAAAAAGCTGGAACATTTCACTGACGTGTTTTAATGGTTCCCATTAAAGGCAGTGCTTCAAAAGTTCATTTTTAAATAATTACAAAGACCTTTGTGCCAAATCAGACTTATGCAAGTTGCGTTTTTGATGATCTGAAGATTGATTGCTTTAATTCATCCTGAGAGCTTGTCTGCAGTTCTTAAGTAGCAGACTGAACATTACGGCATTTAAAAAAAATTGTGCTTTCTTTTTCAGATAGAGCACAAATAAGGAAAATATTCTGTGAAGAATAAAATATATAGGGAACAATGCCGTCTGTACACCATGATCAAATAAATATGAATATTTAGATCCAACTCTAAAGCATTTTTGACTGTTTTGTTTCTTTTCCAGGCTCTAATTTATTTGCTTTGAAAATTTACTGAAGTCCAACCTCCCTTCCCCTAACTACCCACAACAATGTGAAATCTAGAGAATAGTCAATCACACCAAGTATTCAATGCCACAGTGTCACATCTCTAAATTAACCATTGTCTGCATCATATTATTACTTTCTCATTTCCCCTCATTAAGGTGCCAACTCTTCACTGGGACATGGGAATTAGGTGCCTTGTCCAATTGGTCATTATTCCTGTGTAAGCCTTACAGTGACTCAGTAGGCTGTTCAACTGTGGAGACGTCACATTCAAGCTCACTACTATCCTCACTCGATAGCCACATACATACACTCCAGTGTCATAGGGTATGCCAGCTCTCTGCTACCTTGTCCGGGGAACCGTGGCCAATTTTCCCCTTCTTGAAGCCAATTGCCACCCCAACTCATATCAGCTAACTAAGTACACACTCCAGAACTAGCCGCGCCTGTAGCCAAGCTGTTCCAGTACAGCTACAACACTGGCATCTACCCGACAATGTGGGAAATTGCCCAGGTATGTCCTGTCCACAAAAAGCAGGACAAATCCAATCCGGCCAATTACCGCCCCATCAGCCTACTCTCAATCATCAGCAAAGTGATGGAAGGTGTCGTCGACAGTGCTATCAAGCGGCACTTACTCACCAATAACCTGCTCACCGATGCTCAGTTTGGGTTCCGCCAGGACCACTCTGCTCCAGCCCTCATTACAGCCTTGGTCCAAACATGGACAAAAGAGCTGAATTCCAGAGATGAGGTGAGAGTGACTGCCCTTGACATCAAGGCAGCATTTGACCGACTGTGGCACCAAGGAGCCCTAGTAAAATTGAAGTCAATGGGAAACAGGGGGAAAACTCTCCAGTGGCTGGAGTCATACCTAGCACAAAGGAAGATGGTAGTGGTTGTTGGAGGCCAATCATCTCAGCCCCAGGACATTGCTGCAGGAGTTCCTCAGGGCAGTGTCCAAGGCCCAACCATCTTCAGCTGCTTCATCAATGACCTTCCCTCCATCATAAGGTCAGAAATGGAGATGTTCGCTGGTGATTGCACAGTGTTCAGTTCCATTCGCAACCCCTCAGATAATGAAGCAGTCCGATCCCGCATGCAGCACGATCTGGACAACATCCAGGCTTGGGCTGATAAATGGCAAGTAACATTCACGCCAGACAAGTGCCAGGCAATGACCATCTCCAACAAGAGAGAGTCTAACCACCTCCCCTTAACATTAACGGCATTACCATCGCTGAATCCCCCACCATCAACATCCTGGGGGTAACCATTGACCAGAAACTTAACTGGACCAGCCATATAAATACTGTGGCTACAAGACCAGGTCAGAGGCTGGGTATTCTGCGGCGAGTGACTCACCTCCTGACTCCCCAAAGCCTTTCCACCATCTACAAGGCACAAGTCAGGAGTGTGATGGAATACGTTCCACTTGCCTGGATGATTGAAGCTCCAACAACACTCAAGAAGCTCGTCATCATCCAGGACAAAGCAGCCCGCTTGATTGGCACCCCATCCACCACCCTAAACATTCACTCCCTTCACCACCGGTGCACTGTGGCTGCAGTGTGTACCATCCACAGGATGCACTGTAGCAACTCGCCAAGGCTTCTTCGATAGCACCTCCCAAACCCACGACCTCTACCACCTAAAAGGACAAGAGCAGCAGGCACATGGGAACAACACCACCTGCACGTTCCCCTCCAAGTCACACACCATCCCGACTTTGAAATATATCGCCGTTCCTTCATCATCGCTGGATCAAAATCCTGGAACTCCCTTCCTAACAGCACTGTGGGAGAACCTTCACCATACGGACTGCAGCGGTTCAAGAAGGTGGCTCACCACCATCTTCTCAAGGGCAATTAGGGATGGGCAATAAATGCTGGCCTTGCCAGCGACGCCCACATCCCATGAAAGAATTTTTTTTAAAATCAAACCTGCAATCTTCTTGGACCGTGTGGCTCAGATATTCATTAGGTAAATTTGCCGGGCCATCTGAAGTACCTGTGTGTGCATCACACTAAAAACTGACTCAGCAAGAGTCATCTAACCAGTCCCACCCAGAGAAAATGTAATTTAATCTGATCGGATTGAGGTCATAATCTTTTATGCCGAATTACAGAGCCTATATCGTTGTAACTATTTCTTTCATAAGAGTGTTTGACTGCTGTCATTGCAGTGAAACCCCTATATGGGCAGCAATAAAAACTCCTCAAAGAACCTGAAGATGGGCCCCAGGAAACATATTGCTAGATCTCTAATCCTATGCAATTTTCTTTTTCTCTTGCTGCATCATGGTCCAATAGAGTCAAACCAATGAACATTTCCAACAAGTTACTCACATCCCTGGAGTTCTTTCAAGCATATCCTGGGACTGACAGTCTCCAACCATGCAGATGGGCTGGGTGGTATATTCTCATCTGTTTCTCTATTCCTCTGCCCAGATATTACCTAAGCATTTTATAAGACAACCAGGGGTTCCGCAGTCATTACCAAAAGGAAATGGCATGACAGATTGAAATCAATCTTGGTGAGAGTATAACGGGCGGGGAGTATATCGGGCGGGGAGTATATCGGGCGGCTGATCCAATGCCGCCCATTTTGCACGACTGCACCGAGATATATTTCTACTCCAATGTCTTCATCCACTAACATCACCGACAGTCATTTCTAGTCTAATGTCTGAAGGGGATACTCTAGCAGTTTTATGAAACTTATCAAAATGTTTTACCTGACTGATTGCTACTCACAAATGCTACACCTCCCATTGGAATCTTGGGAGTGAAAAACAGGCAAAGAAAATCTAATAGTAAAAACTGTGGAGGCACTTTTATTTAACTTTTCATTATGGATTCTGTGGGTGTGAGTCGGTAATAAGGAGAATGAAGAAGGGTTTTGTGAAGCAGTATTGTGTGCGTGGCGGCAGGGAGGAGAAGAGGAGGCAGTATGACCAAGCTGAGTAACATCAGCACAAATGCTTTCAGGGCAATTATTCACAAAATTGCCACTCCCATCCTAAAGGAAGGGGTTCGGTTGTGGCATTGGAAAATTATTAATATTATATTTAAAAACTGGAGGACTTCTTTTGCCTTCAGGATGATACAGGTAAGCAGAGAAACTCAAAGTTTGCTTTTTGTATTTTTGCCCAGAAGTTTCCTTTTAAAATGTGGAAGAAATAATTAAATGTACAAAGCATTTCTACCACTATACCAGCTGATGAGCTCACATAATGTAAGTGCTGCTTTACAAGACCAGTTGGTTTACTCAAGCATTAAATCTAACAAGCAAATAAAACAGAATGTTGTCAGATAAAACTTTGTATTTTGATACATGCAAATGCATGCGTTATATAAAGAGAGGTGCTCCATAGAGAAACGATTCCTAGAATCATACACCATTCTGCCCATCTTGCCTGTGCTGGCTCTTTAAAAGAGCTATACAATTAGTCCCACTCACCTGCTCTTTCCCTGTAGCCCTGCAAATGTTTCCTTTTCAAGTAACCAATTCCCTTTTGAAAGTTATCATTGAATCTGCTTCCACCACCCTTTCAGGCAGCGCATTCCAGATCATAACAATTTGCCGCGTAAAAGAATTTCTCCTCATCTCCCCTCTGGTTCTTTTGCCAATTATCTTAAATCTGTGCCCTTTGGTTACTGATCCTCCTGCCAGTAGAAACAGTTTCTTTATCTACCCTATCAAAACCCTTCATGATTTTGATCACTTCTTTTAAACCTCCCCTTAACCTTCACTGCTCTAAGAAGAACTATCCCAGCTTCTCTAATGTCTGCACAAAATTGAAGTCTCTTGTCCCCATTCTATTAAATCTGCTCTGCACACTCTCCAAGGCCTTGACGTCCTTCCTAAAGTACAGTGCCCAGAATTGAACACAATACTCCAGCTGATGCCTAACCAGTGATTTATAAAGGTTTAGCTTCCTTGCATTTGTATTCTATGCCTCTATTTATAAAGCCCAGGATCCCATATGCTTTTTTAACAGCCTTATCAACTTATCCTGTCACCTTCAAAGATTTGTGTACCCCCAGGTCTCTCTGTTCCTGTACCCCCTTTAAAATTGTACTATTTAGTTTATATTGCCTCTCTTCATTCTTCCTCCCAAAATGCATCACTTCACACTTCTCTGCATTAAATTTCATCTGCCATGTGTCTGCCCATTTCACCATTGTGTCTCTGTCCTCCTGAAGTCTGTTGCTATCCTCCACATTGTTTACTACATTTCTGATTTTCGTGTCATTTGAAAACTTTGAAATTTAGCCCTTTATACCCAAGTCTAGGACACTAATATATATCAAAAAGATCAGTGGTCCTAATACTGTCTCTTGGGGGACACCACTGTCCACCAGTCTGAAAAACATCCATTCACCACTACTCCATGCTTTCTGTCTCTTAGCAAATTTCGTATCCACGCTGCCACTGCCCTTTAATCCCATGGGCTTCAATTTTGCTAGCAAGTCTGCTCTGTGGCACTTTATCAATCGGAGATTTTAACCCTAAAACCCTTCCAACCTCATTTCCTTCTATGTCCACCTCAGAAAAGCCTCTCTCCCCAAGTCACTTACAACTGCTCTTTCAAACTCACAGCTTAGCTTTCCATCCACCACTGTGATTCTGCAGCTGTCAATCAACCATTCGCTCACCTCCACTTTTGATGCCCTTGTCCCCAGTAAAACCCTTACCCATTTCCAGCCTGGTCATTCCCCCTGGTATGGCACCCATCGTCATTCCCTCATGTCGAAGGGGCATGGACTTAAGCTTATCTGGCGAACAACTGGTTTAGCCATCTACCACCAGATGCGGCTGAACCACTATCAGAGCTCACTCTTCTGTGCCAAAACCGACTACTATTCTAGGATTATCCTGGAGAGCAAAGATAACCCGGGCTTCTTTTCCCCACTACCAACCATATCTTTCAACTCTCTCCCCTGTCCCTCCACCCTCATCTTCAACAACAAATGAGGAGCTCATGAACTTCTTTATCACTAAGATTGAGACCATATGTTGAGCTGCCTCTGCTGCTTCCCCTCTTCTCTTTGCCCACTAAACCAAACCTCCCTCCAAGGCTCCTCCCCGCCCTAATTGCGATCCCGCATTCTTCTCTAGTTTTTCCTCCTATCTCCTCATCTGCCCTCTTCAAGCTTATCTTGCCAAGAGACCCACCACCTTGACCCCTATTCCCACTGAACTGTTGACCACCCAAATTCCCTTCCTAGCCCTCATACTAGCTGACATTGTAAATAGTTAACACTCTTCAGGCACTGTCACCCTCCCTTTCAAAACTGCTATCATCATCCCCTCCTCAAAGAACCCACCCTCGACCCCTCTGTCTTATCAAATAACCACCCCATCTCTAACCTCCCTTTCTTCTCAATAGTTCTTAAGGTGTGTTATCACCTCTCAAATCGTGCCCAAAATCATGTGTAACCTACAAAGCTAAAAAGTAAATTAATGTAATCAATGTGCTCCCTGTCCACATCTGAAAAGAGAAAAGTGAGTTTAATGTTCCTTTTGTTCTTTTAATGCCTTTTCACTGAAATGCTTGTTGTACATCATCCATCAGTTACATCTCTTTCTATCCTTCTAGAAAAAGCTTGTTTGCACACCAATAAATCTATTGAACTGCCTCAGTGACTGAAGTCAATTTTGATTTTTTAATTGTTGTTCTCTTGATTCCCTTCCGTTTTGTTCATTTCTCTATAGGGTGTGGGTTGCCAACGCTCCAGGATTGTCTTGGAGTCTCCAGGAATTAAAGATTGATGTGCTGGACACTGTTTCAAGCAACCAAGGAGGAAAATCACTGGGGCATTAAAAAATTGTGTGCTTATATTCATTTTCTTTGAACACTATTGTTTATTAGGTATAAAATATGGGAGATGGGAAGAAAGGCTGTTGGACTGGGTGGGGCAGCTGGAAGCAGGTGGTCATGTGACAAAACCTCCAGGAATACGTCCAACCAGAGTTGGTAACACTAACAGGGCTTGCTCATCTTCCAGTTCTGATGAAGAGGTTACACCTTAAACGTTAACCCATCTTTTTAAAAAGTTTATGGACCTGCAGCACATTCTGTTTTTATTTCAGATTTACAGACCGCATCCCCCCCCCCCCCTTAACCATTAACGCAACGCTATTCCTCTAAAGTAGGATCCAGGGAAAGGGCATAAAATATTTGTTAAAATATCATGTTATCCTGCCAGAGTGCATTCAGTCCTCAGCATGTAGTTCAACCATGTCCCCCCACCCCCCCAACACATGCCCACTGAGCAGTTCCTGTTAGCTCCTACCCCCACCCGACTCACGTGCAGCTGGAGTTCCTTCCGTGAAGAGTCCTGGGGATATCTGTCTTCATTCTGAATTCACTTTTAAATGGTGTAACAGTTTTATGGCCCTTAATGATCACCAATTATGTGTGCATTGCCAATCAAGGAGCACTTAATGACAAAACAGAAAAATTAACCTCTATTCAAACGGCAGAGTGTGTAATTGCCAACGTTAATGTTTTGGCACATGGGGGTCAAGAAGGAGACTGTTTAGTTCAGTAAGATAAATAACATTTACAGGCTGTTACAGATACCTTATCCTTCTATTGCTACAATAGAGTGGCCTCTGAACCTCTCCTTGACCTGTCACAGCCTGAGTGACCTTGCTTCTACAACTGTAGTTTCTGACTCTGCCCTATAAAATGCTGGTGGATGTAATATGCACCGTGCTTACGGAACAAACTAAAGTTTTAGTGCCTGAGGTCCATTGAAGAAGCTTCCACACAACTCAGTGCCTTATGTTGTCCCTTTCTTTAACACTGAAAGAAAATGGTGATTTCTGGCCAACATATGTTCATAACCTCCTTAAGATAAATGACATGTTGGCAGGACAAAATATTACATTTCAGTAACACGCTCTTGCACTTTAAAAAGACAATTCAACCCATTGTAGAAAGTAGCAAATTTCAAGTTGACTCACTGACACGGTCCCCTGGTAAATGTTACAGACCATGTTGTGCCTCGGTGTTGTGGCAAGATCCAGATTGTGACCTTTTTTTATCACTAGGAGAGCACCATGCGATCCTTTTATGCAATGCATACTGGGTGAGATGACATCACTACGGATAAATTGGTTTGGTTTTTGACCAGGGGTATAAGATTTCTCAAAGAATTCCACGACCTCACCTTATATATTTATTATTATTTTGAAAATTTTAATTGTCATATAGTTGCGAGCAAGCTTTCCCTGCAACATTATTCATTGGAGAAAGGGTCATCAAACGAGACATGTGCAATTAGACAGAAAGGCACTGATAAGAGATACAAAGAATGAGCCAATTAAGATGATAGCTCAGTTGGCAAATATACCACATAGTGTGTAATTGAGCCATACTGACCAGGATTCCCCAGTGTATGTTGAGTTATCTGATCTAAGCTATGTTGGCAGTAGGGGCACTACAATTGGCCTCAGTCCCCTAATCTGGGGAGGGGAAAAGCAGTCAGAGCTATAACTCCTGATTGCATGTGTGCGTGTGTGCACATGTGTGTGTGTAGGAGTTAAGGACAGTATCTGGCTGTGCTGCTTGCCAAGGTTGAATAGCTTGCCAGCACCCACTTTCTCAACTCACACACGAAGAACGGCCACTTGGACAAAGTACTGAAGAATGCCGGGCATTCATGGACCCATAAACCAGCGTGAATCAGCACTTACAAAAGTGGGATATAATTGGAGTGTGGAAAAAGCAATTATAGATTTATAGGGATGTAATTTTGAGAACATTTTGTAACAAAAATGAAAACTCTTTCAAATGGACTTCTTCCCTTCTGGACACTCTTAAACGTCTCATTTCTGCATCTCTTTTCTGTGCTTTTCTAGCCAATTGTACATGTCTGATTTGCTTGACCCTTTCTCCAGTGGATAATGTTGCAGGGAAAACTTGCTTGCACCTATATGACAATTAAAAGAGCTATGAGTCATCCCACTGTGTGGGGTAGGGCAGAACAGTATGGTGATAACATAGAACAGCCAGACTGCACAGTTACCATGGTGACGGTGACTAGATAGCATAAGCCTGAACACCAAACTTGTACTGCTGAGGAAAACTGAACATTGCAGCATAAATGAAAAGCAAACGCTCCATGCTGTCAAAGATAAAGCTGTTCGGGAGATGATTTCAAAAGGATTGGCCTGGTATGTTCAGCACCAACTTTGGTAGTATTGCGCCGAGCAGACTGCTGATTGATTGACAGATAATGTGATTGTTTATAAAGCAAAAACTAATGACTGTGAGGACCTTTAAAAAAGAGTGCTAAACATCGTACGCAGGCCTGGAATTTCCTGAAAAGTTTCAGTGTAACTTTAGCGTAAGAGCAGAGTTGCGCCTAACTGATTTACGCCGATTTTACGCTAAAACATTGGCACACGCAAATTTCCTCAATTGTTTGCACTGCTTCCAAGATACATCCACCAAAACCCTCTGCTGCTCATTTACATAGCTCCACCCCCATGCAAAAGACCAGCTCACCCCAGTTTCCTGGATTTATGCGAATAATGTAGATTTACGCTCAAAAATTTAGGCACAGTGTGGCCCAAAGTCACCTGATCTCAGCGGAACTGAGATTTCTGGACTTTGATAGTGAATTTTTTCACAATTTTTCCACATTGTTCTTACTGAGAATTGCAATATACCGAACCAGAGTGCTTTCAGTTTCAGTGCATCTGAAATTATTTGGACCCTGCAACCCCCCCCTCCACCCCCACCATGTTCAGAAAGGCTAAGGTGTTGGAATGGCCGTCCCAATGGACATACCCCTGTTCTGCATAATAATGATGTGGAATAATTCTGCATAATAATTCTGCATAATAATGGAAGAGGAAGAGGAGCAGCAGAGGCAACAGGCTCTCAGTGTGAGACACCATGGCAGAAGACAGTAACCCGTTGTATTTCCCCTATGGTGGCACTGCATTCGCACTTGTTTCACGACGATTTTTATGTTCCGGCATAGGCAAATGAGTTCCGCAGGAAATTTTGGCAATATATACCCATTGGCAAGACTTACGCAGAAACTGGCATAACTTCTGCGTGAATGCAATCCAGGAAATTACGGCCCTGTGTTTTTCTTAATGAAGTTATATAATTACTTCCTACTTTCAGTTACCAAGCCAGTGTTCAGTCCCAGTGCTGTATGTGCATATACGTGACACTCCTTTCTTAGACCATGTGTAATCTGCCTTATCATAGACTGTACCCTGCTTACTTAATCTCTGAGGGAATGCTCTACAAAGTTTCTCCCTGACCCCTCAAGGATAGTCAAGCAAAATTCCACAAAATCTTTCAACACTCGCATCTCCATTATTATTTACTTTTTCTGCAGTTGAATCTGCTATAGCCCTTGCAGCACAAGAGTCATTGTATTCCATTGAATATTTGATTATCCCTCTCTATACTTATCCCTATATTGTACACTCTTCCCTCTAGGATAGTTTTGAAAGATATATTTGTTACTTGTTTTAACATGCTTCCCTGATTACTCAGCTGGTGAAAGAACATGTCAGAAAATCTCATGTTCAGTTTTCAGTCTGTGCTGAGTTTGCTGATCGGACTTGACAATGATGCCCTCCACAGTCAAATAGCCCATGACACTCACTGTCTAGGTTCATGCATGAAAAGTAGTCATTTGGACAAGGTACCAAAGGATGACCAGCACCTATGGAACCATACGCCAGAAATGAAGAGGAAAGAAAAGGGGAGAAAATCAGCAAAAGAAAGTAGCTCTTAGTGGAAGCTTTGGATCAGGTTATCTGGCAGGGTGGGGGCGTCCGACCTTCTGTACCTGGGGCTGGATACATGCATCAAAAGTAATGAGTGGGCCACATATGATTACACAGAAATGAGAAACCCCATACACAAAAATACAAACCCCCACACACGAAAAAATATGAGACTTCCCATTCACAAAAATGCAACCCCCCCATACACACAAAAACCAAGACCCCTCAAAAGTAAGACCCCAATACAGTAAAACGGTTCAAGCCCTCACCACTACCCTCCCTCTCCTTCTCCATCCTCTCCCTTTTCTTTCTCCCTTCTTACACCCATATATCTGTTCCTTTCCCCTGAAGCTCGAAAACTTGGAAGCTTCTTCAGTTCTTTAAAGTTCCCGGACTTAGAGAACTTGTAAAGACTGATTCTTGATTGGTGATAAGTGGCTGCTCCCTAATTGGTCAAAATTCACCAATCAGGGAGCAGCTTTTCCCAGTTCTCCAAGCCCAAGATGTTTAAAGATCTGAAGTTGAAATTGGCTTTGTGCAAATTTGCTGGCAGGGGTTTCACAGGTTGGAACAAAGGAGCTCCAGGCCACATTGTGGCCTGTGTGTCAGACAGCCCCATGTCAGGGCACTCCAATGCTGTGTGAAAGGAAGACTTTAAAAAGAAAAATAACTTACAGGACCCAATAAAAGAACACAGCTGACCTCTCACACAGCTGGTCCTGTTTCTCTGCACTTTAACTGCAAGTCAGCCTATCATGTATCCCAGTCTACAAAACATGAAACTGCAGATTGCTCAACTAGCTACATTCAAAATGGCAGCCCTGGGTCAGATGGTAAGAGTGCTAGTCTGTGGGCATTTATTATTTTTGAATTAGCAATAATAATTCTGAATTACATATTGCTTGGCAAATTGTTGGTGTTAGCATTGTAATATTAGGGATTTTACCACAAATGTTTAAAAAATTAAACCCTGCAGCTTCATTAAGACTGGAGTATTGGGTGTTTCAACACTCTCCAAAAATATAAGCTATATTAATAAATAATGTGAAATCCCAAATAATTATCAGTTTTAATCTTGTTTCTTCCCAAGTTTGTTTTCAGTTTTGTAAATTCAACAAGAGTTTGTCTGGAACAAACAGACCCATCAAATTGACAGTGAAAAATGACAAATTTTCTGGAGTACACCATGTCTAAACTCACCCCAATTATGCTTCAAAATGTATTTTATGGTGCAGAAAGACCAGCAAGTGTTCCACAATTACTTTTTGTGTAGGAACTGTGGGTAATTTGTTGTTAGAACTTCTTAAACAATAATGTTATTGTTTTTGGGTTGAATTGAACATTCAAAACTCAATGTCATCCTTAAGATGGCATCTAACATATTATTCTATTCAATGTGAATTGTACAATCACAGCTTTGTGGTATCCAATATTTTGGCTAGCTACAAAAAGATTAAAAATAGACTACAAAGGCCCATGCTTTTTCACACAGGGCTAAATAAAATCAAAATAGTAAATTGCCTATTGCACCTGCAGACAGTGTTGTATTGAATACTGTGATATATAGATAGTCATATTTTATTTAAAATTGCAATTTGAAGGCTTAGCAAAAGAAAAATGTTTTAACATAGTAGTTACTCAGGGGTATGTGAGCATCAATTTATGGTCACATGATCAGCTGTAGCTCACCTAAAGACAATCTCTCATCAAAACAGTTTCTAATGGTTTTTCCTTCTACCATTTCCCTGCCCTCCCCATTCTAATGCTCAGACTGTAAGAAAAAAAAGTTAATGATTGGCATAGGCTTAGAACATGGTAGGCCAGTAGTTGTTTGATTGGGCATTGGATTTCCAGTCATGTTTAAATCCCAGTATTGATGAGCTATGGTAGTTTTCCTCCAAAATGGTAGAAGGAGCATTGCAATGGACCATGGTATTCCATCTCCGCGAAGAAAGCAGAGAGCAACTTCCCCTGTTAATTCACCACAGAGTGGAAAAAAAAAAGTCAGCCTTGGCTCAGCGATAGCACTCTCGCACCTGAATCAGAAGGTCATGGGTTCAAACCCCGCTCCAGAGACTTGAGCACATAATCTAGGCTGGCACTTCAGTGCAGTACTGAGGGAGTACTGCACTGTTGGAGGAGCTGCTTTTTGAATGAGATGTTAAACTGAGGCCCTGTCTGCCTGGTCATTTATGTCAGGCACTGTTTGTGGGACCTTGCTGTGTGCAAATTGTCTGCAGTGTTTCTTACATTACAACTGTAACTACACTTCAAAATTTCTTCATTGGCTGTAAAGTGCTTTGGTTATGAAAGGCGATATATAAATGCAAGTTATTTCTTTCTTCCACGCTAGTCTGAGACCTGGACTTTCACTCCTCCTAAATAAAGGAAAAGGTGTGACTGGAAATAGCAATGAGGGTCATAATACTATGGTGTAAAAGGAGAGAGTATAGCTAATATATTTTTTAAAAATACAAAACTGCTCAATCCTCAATGGAGAAAGAAGAAAGAACTAGCATTTATATAGCGCCTTTTACATTCTCAGAATATCCCAAAATGTTTCACAGCCAATGAAGTACTTTTGAAATGTAGTCACTGTTGTAATATAGGTGAATGCAGCAGTCAATTTGCATACGGCAAGATCCCATAAACAGCAATGAGATAAATGACCAGTTGATCTGTTTTGGCGGTGTTGGTTGAGGGATAAAGGTTGGGTGGTACAAAAGAACTCCACTACTCTTCTTTGAATAGTTCCATGGGATCTTTCAAGTCCAAAAGACAGCACCTCCGACAATGCAGCACTCCCTCAACTTGGCACTGAAGAGTCAGCTAAGATTATGTGCTCAAGTCCTGGAGTGAGGCTTGAAACCACAGAGGCAAAAATGCTACCACTAAGCTACACTGTCATTGATGTCACATTACCCAAGTTATGGCAAGAAGAAAAGTAGTGGAGCCCCCTGGTGGCACAAGCTGCATTGCTCAACTCAGCAACACATATACAGTGTCCATACGTACATCTAAGCATTGCTGTTTCTCATACAATCGCCTACTGCAGCCCGTGTGGATGCTCGCCAAGTTACACATCATCTGGTTCCTAGAAGTGAAGGGAATTAGGGGTTACGGGGAGTGGGCAGGAAATTGGACATGAATTTAGATTTGAGGTTAGGATCAGATCAGCCATGATCTTATTAAATGGCGGTGCAGGCTCGAAGGGCCGATTGGCCTACTCCTGCTCCTATTTCTTATGTTCTTATATCACCCAAACTTTTGTCAACCCTCACCATGGCTACATCATCCTGCTTGTCCTTACTGCAGAGATATTGGAAAATAGGCTTCTGCTCACTGAAGTTAAATATGGGGCCGAAGTTCAGACAAGCACCAAAATAATTAAATGGATTAAAGCATTGAATATCCTTTACAAAGATGTGGCAATTCTCTCAAATGTTATGTTATTTTTTCTTTACTGTCAAAATCGTTTTTGCAGACCACCACTTAGATCACAGGCATATATACAGGGTTTATTTCTGTTGTGATTTATTTATGTTTCCTGTAATATTTTTTATTAACCACTAAATATAAGGCATGTGCATGTGAAAAAGATGTGCGCCCAACACATAGGTATACTTTTTATTAGGATGAATGACTGACAAAGGATTCTTTTGGCTATAGCATACAAACTGCACCTAATACATGACAGAAATAAATTCAATTTGAAACATCTGGTTTTCCCTTGGTTTTTGTGTTTTAACCTATCTTTTGGTTCTATTTTCAGCTGTTGCTGATATTACATTATTAGAATGTGGTATTAAATGTAGTATTTAATTTAGTAATGATTTTTCTTTATGTTGTGACACTTGCAGTTTTGGATGCTTTATAGCACCACTAAAAGAAACAAACACATTTTTACCACTCCCTAAACCCCTTTCAACATCTATGGAGTTTGGATGTGCTTCTGCATTACATCCCTTAAAGTAATTCCTAAAATTAAAACCAATAATATTTTAGGATTTCACTGATTTATATTCCTTTAAAAAGCTTAACACACAGCTTCCCTAGTGGCTGGGTGGGAAAATGCACCATTTGGTGTGACACTGAGTCATAAAGACCAGGAAGATCACGGGCTTTAAACCGAGTCAGTGCTGAATTAGCTCATTTCAATAAGATTGGCAATGGTATGGGTGTTACTATTAGCCTGTGTCCCTGAGCTAGGGAGGAATATTCAAACAGAGTGCTTTCTCTAACTCCCTATCAAGTATGTATGTCTGGCCTCTGGGTGAGGACAAGATCCAGCTTGACTGAACTTCTCTGACAGTCAAAGAGTCTGATGACATTCATTTTCTCAGCTCGTACATGAAGAGTTGCCATTTGAGTGAGGTACCAAAGGGCAAACGGTGCCAATGGAACTGGACTCCATCAAGAGCCATGTTCTTCAAGAGAAGAGAGAAGGTCATTGGGGAAATTTATAAATTTAAAAAAGGGCAGGAAAAGTGAGAGAAAACCGTACTTGGCTGTGCAAGCACATTATACTTACACAGCTCAGCTAACATTATCACTGTGGTAAATAGATAATTTAATAGTTTCGATAATGAAGAATGAGACAAGAACAGCTGATGCAAGACTTGTTGAGAACATGAGACCATATGAAATAAGTTTCGGTAAGCATCGATTGGAGATCGTGATGAAAGACTTGATGAGACATGGTGTGAGATCAGGTGATGCAGATTCAATGAGGATTGACGTGAGATCGGGTGATGCGGGTTCAGTGATAATTGATGTGAAATCAGGTAATGCAGGACTCAGTGAAGACTGACACAGGTCCCAGTGAGAGACTACAGTTGACCTTGTAATTCCTAAATGAATGAGGTGTCCTGGTGTGTGATATAGCACCATTCTTGTTTGAAATACTGTACTTGGACATCATCACTTAGACTCCCAAGTCTCCCATTTCTCTTCTGGCTAAAAGCACGGGTGCAGTGATGTCCATTTTCTGCAAAGCAATATTTTTCTGTCAGTTGTTGGACTTTTTAAAAATTCATTTCCAGGATGTTGGCGTCACTGGTAAGACCAGCATTTATTGCCCATCCCTAGTTGCCCTGAGAAGGTGGTGGTGGGCTGCCTTCATAATTCAGAGGGTAGTAGGTCAACCGTGTTGGTGTGGGACTGGAGTCACATATAGGCCAGAGCGAGTAAGAACAGGAGGTTTCCTTCCCAATTTGTTTTTTATGAAAATCTGACAGTTCTTTATTTTCAGATTATTGTTTTAAAACTGAATTCAAATTCTCAAACTGCTACCATGGGATTTGAACTAACATTCATCTATATTGTTAGCCCAGGCCTCTGCATTACTAGTCCAGTAACATAACCACTACACTATTGTACCTGGGGACACATAGCCTCTCGAAAGGTATGAGTAAATGCTTACACTAACTGATCTTCAGCAACTCTGTACAGCACCATTTTGGGAGAAATAACCCAGAGGAATGACAGTTTGGCTCAGAAATTATCTTCCCCTCCCCCACCCCAATAAATGAATCTAAACACAAAAACATTCTGATAAAACAACTCTGCTGCCCATACCCTAACTCACACCAAGTCCCGTTCACCCATCACCCCAGTGCTCGCTGATCAACATTGACTCCTGGTCTGAGAACGCCTCAATTTTAAAATTCTCATCCTTGTTTTCAAATCCCTCCATGGCCTCACCCCTCCCTATCTCTGTAACCTCTTACAACCCTACAAACCTCCAAGATCTCTCCGCTCCTCCAATTTTTGCCTCTTGCGTATCCCCGATTTTATTTGCTCCACCATTGGCAGCCGTGCCTTCAGCTGCCTAGGTCCTAGGCTCTGGAATTCCCTCCCTAAACCTCTCCGCCTCACTACCTCTCTCTCCTCCTTTAAGACGCTACTTAAAACCGAACTCTTTGACCAAGCTTTTGGGATGTTTTACTACATTAGAGGCGCTATATAAATGCAAGTTGTTGATGAGGACAATGACCACAAAAATGACTGGATGTGGTGCAGGAACAGCCAGTCCCACCTGATTCAGCATAATGCTTACCCTCCCTATTGTACCATTCCAAGCTTCCAGCCAGGAAACAGGAGCAAAAATATAGCGGTAGATGGGTGCCACACTAGCAACTTGTCCTCCCTAAAATTGCAGGTGTAGTCATGTGCCCAGTGGAAAATGGTCCATTGTTCAGTGCGGTGTTCTAAATGGTTAGATGACTGCAGAAGTACGGGCAATGCAGTGATAGGCTATTGGAGTTCGACAACCTCAGATGTCCTCACTCAGAACATTCATAGAATGATACAGCACAAAAGGAGGCCATTCGGCCCATCATGCCTGTGCCGATAAATTCAAATCTCTATAGTACCCCCCATAAGCCTATGTATGAGTTGTTCCTATTACAAGTGCAACTAACAGTCATTATTGGTTCAAACTTCAGTTGATGCCCATTTACATCAGGATTTAGTTACTTCATTAACATTTTTTTAATATCAGATAACGAACATAACAGCAAAAATGAACACAAGTAATTGTGTAGAAGTTCAGTTTCTCTTCATGCCAAAATAATCACAGCCCAGTAAAATCCTGATACCTACATGCCTTGCTGTCCAATTCTGTCTAAGTTTATTACTCTAATCTTTCAATTAGAACCTGTAGATAGATGAAGACTTTAGTACTTGCATTGTTAGGAATTCACGCTACAACAGATTTCCAGGTAAATTTGCTTTATTCCAAAGCCGTGCTTCAGCTTTATTTAACTTGATGTTTTCTTTCGATGTGAGTCCGAACTGCTAACTCAATGAATCAATCCCAAAACATCAATTGTATTGAACTGATTGTCACACAAATGCTGCACACCTAGTGATTCTAGTAGCATCTGTGCAGTCTTTGCATGACAGTTCATTTAATATATTCATCCTGTGTGGATGGATCTATTAGCTCAGTAATCAATGCAGTATTCAATGTTGGCTGTGTTTGGACTCAAAGTTTGACCAGTTGAAGAATTTCAGTTAATTAGTCTGACTGACTAAGCTTTTGTGCTGCTTAGCTTCAACTCTGAGAAATGTTAAGAAAATATAACTGAGAGAATTTTGTTGACAAAATTCAAAAACTGGTCAGTCCTGTGCCAGTTTTCTA